>NC_133662.1:105591211-105866455 GCF_037893015.1 Macrotis lagotis | reverse complement strand
AAATGGAATTGAATATTACTATTCTAAAAGGAAGGATAGAGAAAAACCTAGTTGGTGCAGTGAATAGAACACAAGCACTAGAGTCAAGAGCATGTGACTCTGGGCAAATCATTTAACCTAATTGCCTTAAAAAAAGGGATGAGTGTGGAAAAAAATATGAATTCAAGAAGACACATTAATTGATGTAAAGGGAAGTATGCAGACTCAGGAAATGAATATCTTAAGTGCCTTGACAATGTAAATGGAAAGAAAAAAAGTGAAACCCTATTGTAGAATTATAATGAACAAGCGTGGCCCTGGACAAGAGTTAAGAAAATACCCCATCATCCCCTTTCCTTTATAGGGGTTTGGAATATTGCATAAAATGTCAAATCTGTCTATTGTATTAGTGTTACTGCTTTATTTGAATCTTTATTTTAATTCTTTAAGAAAAAAGAATTCATTAGAAGCATTGGCAAGGGAGAATTTATTTGGAAATGATTGTAGATTTAGCTCTAGGAGGGTCCTTACAAGTGATCAAGTTTAGTTCTCTCATTTTTCAGGTGAAGAAAATGTTGCACTGAGCAATTAGATGGCTTGATTAATGTAGGATTTTAACCCAGTCTTCTAGATTCCAATCTAAAACCCTATTCAGTCTGTCATGCTTCTTCAATGAATACAAATAAAATCAGTACAATTTGGGGAAAAATAAATCTAGCAATACTAACTATGGTTTTGTCATCTTCCAATCTAATTGAAAAAGAAATGATGTCAACCAAGGATGACATCTTCCTGATGAACTCAAGCTAGCCCTCTCTTCCACTTCTAAATACTCAAACATCATTTCTTTTTAATAGCCAATTCTAGGATTTTGCAAAGATTTAAAGTTATCATTACTGGTTTATAGTCTGAAGAATACTTCTTTTTAAATTCTAGGGTTTTTTTAATTTAAATTTGTTTCCTGGATTTGTTTCCTGATCTGGAAAATAGAGGGCAGGTCAGACTAAATGATCTTTTATTTCTATATTTATAATCCTAGCATTCTGACACATTTCATCATTTTTGTTTCCATTGTCTAATTTTCTTCTCTCTATGATTAAAAACAGCAAATTGGTCATCACACATTTAGTTTTCTCAGTACTTTGGTACATAGTATGTCAGGTGAATTATAAAGTTAGATATTCTCTTATAATTTTTTTCTGGAAAATTTATTGATCTACAGCCTTTGTTAAAAAGTCAATAGATGCCAATTTCACTAATCTTATCACATCTTAGCTTTGCGTTAGTATCAGGAGACTTCTAGATGAATTTCATGTACATAATACAACCGAGAATTTCATTCCACTTAACAACACCTAGTCATTGTGTTATTTCCTATGAAGCACAGATTGCTATCACCAGTTTATTTTTGGTTTATTTATCTTTATAGAACCTCTCATTTGACTATTAAAAATGAACGATTCCTTCCTCTGACCCCAAAGTCCCTATTCATTGATACTTTTGGTGGCTCCCATGGGCCTGTCATTGTTTACAATAATATTACCTGTAAGAATGCCAGTGACAAAAATGTACCAAATGGCCTTGAAGGAATTTATGGGACATGTTTTCTTTTCTAGTTACTCCTTGTCTTCATCTTACAAAGAAGAAAATTAATTTCACCACCTCTCAATCATCATTTCAAGAGTTCATCATTGACCTCTGAGTCTGATGTACTTGGGGTAGAGGCTACTGCCAAGGACACAGTCATAGTTTTGGAGCATTCTCTCTGCTCAGTCCTAAGGTATTTTGACTAACAAGATAAAGAGAACCAAAACTTATCAAGGAGGGTAGAGAGAATATGATGCCTACTCTCCTGGAGGTTTCTCCAGAGGAAAGACATGTTGGTAGGATACAATTCAAGAATGAAAGTAGCTAAGGCATTCATAGATCATAACCTAATGGCCAAGTATTTGGAGACCTTCCCAGACCTCTGTTTCACTCTTAAATTATTACTCATTCTACTTCAAGAAAAGTTATAAGACTAATCTGAAAGTCTAAGTATCTAATAACAGGACTGTGATTTGAAGTCTAATCCAATTCAATCCCTCAGGCCTACTGTGTTCAAGCTTTCCAATAGGTGGTTTGGATGCAATTTTAAAAGAAAATTTGTAGTCCTCAACTTCTAGTCCTAGTTGAAATATGTGAGATAATTATGGACTAAGAAGAATAATTCAAATTTTTCTCTGCACAAGTCCATATGTTCTTTGTCATATCCTTACTTTACAGATCTCCAAAGTTTGCTACCTAATACCTGATCCTAGGGTTCAAAGAGAAAAAAATCATAAGATCACATGGAGCTACCCAGTCAAATCACATTCATTCTCAGAATATACTTACTTCATGACAATCATTTTGGAAGATCCTTGCAGATGGGGCTCTTGTTAGAGGTGTTGTATCAAGTCAATAGAGAAGATAGAGGGGATTAGCTAGCATAAGAAACCATTTCTATTTGTCTATATTTCATGCTTATAAAAGACTGGGTATTACTGTTACAAAATTGGCAAGTACAGAATTATATATTCCAATGAGGAAAAATGTCTTCTAGAGATACAACTTTATGCCTCACCTCTACATTGTGAACAGTCCCAAATTCAGTGGGCTGCTTGGTCTTGGTCATTTTGGAGAAGCAACTGAATGAAGGATTCTTAAATGTTCAATGAGTATCATAATAGAAAAGAAAATACAGGCATCAAAAGGTAAATCATTGTAAGCAGGATGTTCCCCTTCTGCAGGTAAGAAACATAGTAAAGTTAGGTCATTTACATTTACCATTGCAAAGGTCTTTGTTCCTATTCATCTTTTGTTTTCAAAAACTTGACTGGCACATGAATTGGGTTTAAGTGAGGGAGAGTTGCACAAAGTCATTAGCCACACTCTCTTTTCCAGAGTCAATGAAGTCCGGTGGCAGGGCAAAAGTCAGAATGACTTGCAATAACCTGGGATGCACTGGAGATCCTTGGCATCTTTGATGTCTGACCAAGCTCAAATGCTTCACAGCACCTGTTTTGGTCATGGTCTTTGGAGCAAATTGTCTTCATTCCTTTGTGGTATGTCTTCATATGCTTGGGGTAGATATCCCCCTACCTCACCAACAGGTTAGAACTTATCAGTTAACCCTCAACCTGGTTTTTAGCTTGTCTGTGGAGAAGGCTAACTGGGGTGTGGTCACTTCACATATCACAGCATCTTGGAGCCATAGGTGAGAGAGAAATTCATTTTTGTTTTAACCTGGTATATAGGGTCTGGTATATAGGGCCTGTATATAATTGGTGCTTAATAAATCTTGTTGACTGATCATCAATTGACCAATGGATCTGGAGTGGGAATGCTAACTTTAAGTATTTAAATTACAGGCAGCACAGAATGACTCAGCCTGGGGCCAAGGAGGTGGAAAGGAAAAGGAAGAGCTCACTTATCAAATGCTGACTACCAGTGTCAGAACTAGAATGCTGTGCCATCATGTACATCATTCTCACTTCCTATTTCCATTCTCAGAACCTGAGACTGGCATTAGACAAAGCAATAAATGAAGGATCAATTCTAGGAAGGATGGATTTCTGGAAACTCTAAGTCAGGAGAGAGGATAAGAGCAAAGCACAGAATGATGTCTTCTCTTGAATGTTTGTCTTTCCTTCACCCTTCACATTCTCCATTCATCTCCTCAGCTGGTTTCAAATTGATCCACAAACTTTCAAGGGAACTAGATGATAGCATCATAAATCTGAACCTAAAAGAAACTGAGGTAATCTGGTCCATCCCCCTCATTTGATATATAACAAAACTGAGACTCAGAAAGGTTAAACAGATTTTCTTAATATTGTTACCAAAATAGGGACTGGGAGTTGATTTGCAAATAGGCAGACATTGACAATAGAGCAATGTAGGGGCCTCTTCTAATCATTTTTTTTGCACATGTGTATTTTAATAAAAAAAGAAAATTTTTATTTTCATGGATGTTTATATTCATTTTGTTATAAAAAGCAATGGTTTTGGAGTTAGGAGAACTGGATTTCAATCCCAGATCTTCCATTGATGCAAGTCATTTCAACTCCCTGAATTTCAATTTCCTATGTAAAGGAGAGGAGTTGGTATGGTCTTCAGGTTCCTTCAAGCTTAAAAATCCTCTGATCCCAAGTAACATGTATTACAGTGAAAGCTTCAGATCTCAAATGGAGAATGCCATATTTCCTTCAGTTATCTTGGATTTTGCCTTTTCTTCAGAGAGGCAACTGGGTGGCTTAAGTCAGCAAGACCTGATTCTGGGTAAGTACTTTAACCTTTGTCTGCTTCAGTTCCTCAATTATAAAATAAAGGTGAGAATAGCACCTACCTCCCAGGTGGTTGTAGGGATCAAATCTTATAATATTTGTAAAGACTTAGCACAATGCCAAACACATGGTAGATACATTAATGAAACATTTATTTCCTTCTTTCTCATAGTTGTTAGTGCTCTCTCTCTAAAAATTATCTTTGATTTATTTTGTATATATTCTATATACACTAACATATGAATGTATTGTCCTCTCCAATAGAATGCTAGTTTCTTGAAGACAGGCACTATTATGTTTTTGGTTTTGATTTGGTTTTTTGGCCTTCAACATTTAGTACATAACAGGCATCAAATACATGCTTATTGATTGATTAACAATTACATATTCATGGAGAATAATATTATAGTATCTTTTAAATATATAAAAATTGATGCTTGTTACTATCTTCTATATTTTATTTGAATCTATTAAGTATCTAATACCTGTAGGATGCTGCACATAATGGTCCTAGAGTCTTTGACTATGTCACATTCCATAGGCTTTCCTCTCCTCTACTTATTCCATTCCTCTTCTTATATTGGACAGTAATAGTTTGCCAAATATTCTATGAATCCCAAGAACATAGAGAGTTACCTTGAATCAAAAGGCTCTGAGTCCAAAGCTTACCTCAGATATGGCTCTGGTATAAGTCACTCAATTTCCCCATGCCTCAGTTTCCTCATCTTCACAATAGCCCTACAGACAGAGAGGTTGTTAAAAGCATAGAAATCTCAGTTTTGTAGGAAGGTTATTGTATCAATAGAGCCAGATGCTTAAATAAATGGTGTAAGTTGCTATGGAAAACTGAGAAGGAAAGGATTTTCCCAGCTGGTAGTTTGTCTAGCTCTTTCTATGCATCACACCTTGGTGATGTGTCATCAGAAGGCTTCATCATAGAAAGCTCACTGAGGTTTCCACTTTACAAACTGGTATCAGCAATGCTAATGATGACTGACAAGTAAAAATAGCCAAGGACATCTGTTGGGATGTGTAACATGAGCAAATTGTGGTTTGAATTCACATCAATTCAGTCCTTTGGAGGGAGATGCAGGTGAGCAAGACAATGGATTGGAATTTGTTTCTTAAGATAAAAAGAGGGAAATTCCATTTTCTGAGGCCCTGCAAAAAAAAAACATGTCAGCAGTGTGTTTGAGTCAAAGATGTATACCATCTGGATTCCTATGAACTGGTAGTAAGCATCCAAATGACATCAGATAATCATTCTCAACTTGCAAAGACTGGCTGAGCTCAGACAAGTGAGGAAGTTAATAATGTCCTGAAATTCATTTCCTTGCCTTGATTCATATGAACCAATGTTTTCATTCCTGTTCTGATGCCTAAAGGCAGCTTCTCAAAGGGCACTATTCAAAAAAATCAACAACCACCAGCACCCAACCAATATAAATAATGTAATTCATTTACTGGAATGTGGGTTTCAAAAAAATGTCATGTTATGTCAATAACTATACAATTCATTTAATATTTTATTTCAAGCTTGTACCATATGTCTAGGATTAAGTTTGCATCCATTTAAATTAATTGTGCATTTAGCTTTGGATTGCTTGTATTAAAATGGGCAACATAGTAAGGAAAGTATGAAATACTGGCAAAATGAGGAAGAATCAGAAATTTGAATTCTGTTTCTGAGACTTTAGATGGTTATGAGTTGTATTAATTCCTCCATTTGTTAAAGTTCACAAAGGCACAGCTTACATGTTCAGGAGGCTACCATAGAAATGTTAGATACAATTAAGGAGTGATGTACAATTAAAGTATGGTAGATAGACTTTTAGGTTTAGTATAAAAGAAGCCTTGGTTCAAATTCCACATCTGAAACTTAGCTGCATAAACATGATTGGCCACTTAACTCTTCTCAGCCTTGGTTTCTTTATCTGTAAATTGGGGATAATAATAGCAGAATTAAGGAATCAGAAGAAAATCTGTTTTTGAATGCTAACTCTGTCAATTGATTTACTGTTACAACAGCTTTGTGGGGTACCATGTGTAAAACCATGCGAAAACTTTAAAGTTCTACAAAAATTCCAATTATTAATAATTTCTCAGTGGCATTTATAATTATAATAATGGTAGCTAACATTTATACAGTATAGACACCAGGCCCTGTGCTAAGTTCTTTCAAATTTTATCTCATTTGATCCTCACAATATAGTTTGCTCAGTCTTTTCCATGGGTCACATTTTGAGGATGTATCACTGAAAAGCTCCTTCATAGACAAATCTCTTAGGTTTCCATCTCACAGCCTGTTATGATGACTGACAATTTAAAATAACCCTGAAGGTAGAAACTATTGAAAAAAGAGGTTAGGATCTAGGATCTCACACCGAAGTATGTATGTATGTATGTATGTATGTATATATGTAAGACTGGATTTAAAAATGAATCTTTTGGACTTCAAGCCCAGTA
Organism: Macrotis lagotis; assembly: GCF_037893015.1. Lineage (NCBI taxonomy): Eukaryota > Metazoa > Chordata > Mammalia > Peramelemorphia > Peramelidae > Macrotis > Macrotis lagotis. The sequence continues at coordinate 105,859,703 of NC_133662.1, read as the reverse complement.
TTCTATCTATTTTTAACCTGGCTGCCTCTTTTATATACTACTTTTAGATATACAAAATGCTTTACAAAAATTATCCTATTTGATTTTCACGACAATCCTGAGAGGTGAATTCTATTAGTATCCCCATTTTCCAAATAAGGAAACTGAGGCAAAAGTTAAGTATCTTGCCTGGGGTCATGTAACTAGTAAATTTCTGAAGCCAGATTTTGAGCTCATTTCATCTGGATTCCAGATCCAGATCCACCTAGCTATCTAAATAATTGAGTGCAATCTCTTCATTTTAAAGTTGAGAAAAACTGAACTCTTGAAGTCAGTGAAAAGAACTTCGGGTAAAGAATCAGAAGAAAACCTGATTTTAAATCCTAACTCTGTCATGTGCTTAACTATATGATTGTGAGCAAGATCTTCACTTTTTTTGAACCTGTTTTCTCATTCATAAAATGAGAGTAAAAATACATTTTCTATTGTACATTTTGTATTGTAAGTGTAATACTTCTTAACCTTTAAAAGCCACATCGAAACATGAGTTATTATTCAGTGGCAGAGGCAAGGCTGAAACTTAGGATTCCTGGTTCCTAGTTTTGAGATTGTCTCTGTCTTTATCTCTGTCTGTCTCTCTGTTTCTCTCTGTGCCTTTCTGTCTCTTTTCTCCTCTCTCTCCTACTCCTCTACTCCATCCCCTCTTCTCTTTCACATTCATTTTCTTATTAGTTCTGGCTACCATATTTTAATGGGAAGACATGGACACACTAAGAAGAAGTCCAGATGTGGGGAACCTAAATGAAAAATGAATTAAAAACTCTCATATAAAAAATAAACTGAATTATTAAAGATGTGTTAGTTTATTAAATCATAAGATCATTGATTAGAGATAGAAGAGATCTCAGAGGATCTTTTTCACCACACCTCATTTTACAGATGAGAAGAGATATGGGACAAGCAAGGTAATGGACCCAGGATCACAGAAGTTGTGTCAAAGGCAGAATTTGAACCCATTCCCTTCAATTCCAGAATCAAAATTCCTTCTAGGAATTATGAGACATATCAATTACAGTTTTTCCTCAACTATTCTCATACAATTTTTTTGTCTTAACTGGAAAGAAAAAAAATCAAATGGTCCAGTTAACTCAAAATGCAATGGGAAAGGATAATACTGGGGAGTTTCCAGTGGAATCCTAGAAGGAAGCATGTATTATTTCAGACAATACAATAGAGTCCTTCCAGCAAGGAGCATCTGGTCCAGTGCCTAGAATGCTCAGAGGCAAAAGTTCCTGAGAGAAAGTCATTTATGTTGCATCCTGAGAAGAATCCTAAGGGACTACTAGGACCTCCATTCATTTCTAATCCCACGAAAGGAGCCTTTCCCTCCCATTCCATTCTCTAGCTCTTGAAAGAGGCTGCATTTAGCCAAGACAGCACAAAGCTTGATTATCAACATTGCTCTGTATCATAGATCTTGCTTCTGGAGGTATTTGCTGCACACACACACACACACACACACACACACACACACACACACACACACCCTAACATGGTAGATTTTGTATTATGCATTAAAAAGAAAGAAAGAAAAAGAAGTAGCATCCTGGTCTTAAAGATCTGATAGTAATTAGTTCATTTCAAGGGTCTTTTTCCTATTTCCTGCCAGAGTTTGAACCCATTTTGCTTCTTACAAAAGAATTATGATAAGAATAGCCCATTCATAAAAGGATACTGGCAACACTTGGCAGCCTAGATACCTAGTTTTAAATAGCTCAAGAGTCTTATAAAGGAAATAGAAGCAACTTTAAAAATTTGTTCTCCAGTTGGGTGGGACTTATTGTCACTAAAGGGTAAGTAGCTTGTTACCAAATTCTACTGATAGTAGCATATGAAGGAGTTTTATCAAAATAAGGAACAAAAACAAGTGATCTGAATTGAAAGGACCTCAGGGGCTATCTATCTACTCTGACCTGTTTGTCAACAGCATCCTTTCTGGACAGATTTATAACTAGAAGGAATAACCAAGGTCATCAAATTCAAATTCTTTATTTTACAAAGAAGAATCCAGAGAGAGAGAGATGAAGTGACTTGCCTAGGGTTGTAAGTGGTAGAAACAGTACTTGAACCCAGGACTCTTTCCATTGAAACACAATGGAAACACAATGTGTGACAAGTGGGCAGTCAATCTTTGCTTGAATTTCTTCTTGTTCATATTTCTGTTTCTGTCTGTGTCTCTTCTCTTGTTCCTGTTTCCTCTCCTCCTCTTCTTCACCTTCTTGTTCTTCATCTTCTTCTTCATGTTCTTGTTCTTCTTGTTCTCCTCCTTTTCCTTCTCCTTTTTTCTCCTTCCCCTTCTTTCTCCTCCTCCTCCTAATAATAATAATAAATAATAATAATAATAATAACTAGAATTTCTATAGCAATTGAACAATTGCAAAGTATTTTATATATACTATCTCAGTTAATCCTCCCAACAACCCTAGATAGATAACTTATATTAGCTGCATTTTACAGTTGAGGAAACTGAGCATGGGGGGGTGGGGTTTAAATGATTTGCCCAGGACCACAGTGCTAGTAAGTGGCTAAGGCAAGATTTGAACTCAGATGTTCTTATTTGAACTCTGGATTCCAAGTGCAACATTCTAGCTACTTCCATATATTACTCTTAGTTCTGCAGTTTGAGGTCAGTCCTTCATCTTTTGTAACATCTGTTCAAATACTTGAAGGCAATTCTCATGCCCTCTTTAAGTCACCCAATGGTTCAACAATTTTGAAGAAGGAATGAGGACATTTAAATGTGATAAAGTTTGAAGCAGATCTGTGGGAAACAGGGGCTCCGATAGAGACAAAAACATTGAGAAGACTTTTAGTTAGTGCAACGGGGGATACAAATCCAGAAGAGAGCACATCCCTAAAATTTGCATATTTCTATAAAGCAACCATCTACAGTGATTGGTATAAATGTGTTTGTTCCTCATGAGTCTAGGGTGCCTCTTTCCAAATGTAGTGATGGAACAAGTTTTCTCTCTTAATTCATCAAAGATGCTGCAATATGACTGATGTCAGATAAACTGTGATGTCATGAGTTGCAACATCTCACACTGCCATAACAGATACACTATGGGCTTTGTGGACCCTCTGGAAAAAAGAGTGATCAAAGAGTAAGAATTTATTAGAATGTTGACTTACTTTTTTTCTATTTCTCTCCCTATCACTTAACACAGTGTTTGTCACAAAGTAATGTTTAATAAATACTTTTTCATTCATTCATTCATTCATTCATTCATTCATTCATTGTCCCAGGAAAAGGGGTATTCTTATTCTAATGATTCAAGAGAATGTTCTGACTTCCAGGCCAAAAAAATTAACCTAGAGTACAGAAGGATAAGATCATAGAATTCTGGATCTAGTGCTGGAAAGGGATCTCAGAGGTAATCTAGTTTGGTTTTTCTCCTTTCACAAATGAGGAAAACAGAGTTCATGGAATGTAGTTAAATTGATGGTGAGCCATGCTTGGAACTAAGTGACAGATTTAGGATTTGAATTTAGGTCCTCTGACAAATCTAGTGCTTTTTTCCCTTTTGTACCTTGCTGCCTATAACTTCCTTATTAAGGGTTTCCCAAGGTCAGGTGAAATTTGAATTTAGCATTCTAACATGAATTATTTTACTATTCTACTTTGTTGCCTTTAACCCACTTATTTTGTACATGAGGAAACTGAGGACCAGATTAGTAATCTCACAGATTACTAATGGGACAAGATCAGGTCCTCTGATTTCAAAAGTACTTTCTACTATACCACATTGCATTACTGATTCATTAGATGACCATGGAGTGATTGGAAACATGCCTTAAGACCATCATGTATCCAATGGTTTAGTTTCGTGTAAACTTTCTAATGTGTAATTTGATTTCCTGAGTGGTCTGTCCCAATAGGAGTGGCCTGTGCAAATAATTCTCTTGTGCCAGATTTATCTCACATGATAAATTAATAAATTGGCATTCTAGTTAGGTTTATAAATCTTTCTCTTATGAGAGCTGTTTTTGTGTGAATCATTTCCTTAGAGTCTCATCACCTCTGAATGAACTAGTAAATTCTAGTTTCTGAAACTATAAGACTGAAATATATTTCTAGGACCTGTGGTAAGCCTATCAAAATTGAGCAACCTATGTAAGGTATAGTTCCCCAAATCAGCTAAAATCTTTCTTTTTAGCCACAACAACATTGTCTTCTGGCATTAAAATGAATTTATCAAACTAAGGAACAAAGTGAAGACAAAATAGAGACTGTCTTTCTTGGTGTTATTTGCATTTCCAAAGTTTAGCACAAAATTGTTCTCTCTCTCTCTCTCTCTCTCTCTCTCTCTCTCTCTCTCTCTCTCTCTCTCTCTCATCTCCTAACTGCCTTATAAACAAGGGGGTGCTGGTAAATGTTTAATAACCAGCTTTCTGAGGGAAAATATATTTTATTAGAAACATTCATATCTTCAAATTTAATAAACATAGTAACATTTTGCCCATCACTTAAAATCTAAATAATAAAGCAAACAATAAATATAACTCTTATCTGTTGCATATGCCAGTTTTTCTAGTATAAAGGCTTATACTGAAATTTTAGAAATCTGATCTCTGAACCAGTTAAGAGTTATCTCTAGCACTCTTCTACCTGTAAGACAATCTCTCTATTCCTGATGGTCACTGAAAACTCAGTGCTTTGAGTGGGCATCTTCTTTCTCAGAATAATGCATTGTGCAGTTAAGTCTTACTGTTGACCCCTGTTATGCAAATATCTGTAAAGGATTCAGGATTTCTAGCAATTTTGGGACTCAGTGTAGGAACTCTCCTCACCCAATGTAGCGTATATAACTGCTTCTGTTTTTTGTTGATAAATCCTAGGTGTTACACAATGTTAGGGTGAGATTTGAACTAGTCTTCTAGACTTTAAGCTTTGCCCCCCACCCCACCTCCTTCATAAAGAGAAGGTGTTATAATTTTTTTTTTGGGGGGGGGTTGCGAGGCAAATGAGGTTAAGTGGCTTGCCCTAGGCCACACAGCTAGGTAATTATTAAGTGTCTAAGGCTGGATTTGAACTCAGGTACTACTGACTCCAGGGCTGGTGCTTTATCCACTGCACCACCTAGTCACCCTAAGGTGTTATATTTGTTTTCTCCTCATGCCTGAACCATTTTAATGAACAAGCTGCTTTTCTTTACTCTGAGTACTAGGCAACAGGATAAATCCTTTCTCTTTGTGTAATATTCTCTTTTCTTTTCACTAACTCCCCCACTGCTGGCAAGAACAGTAGTTGAATTTTGTTTCCTCTTCATCATACATGCGTTCCCAAACTGATTATGAAGATCTCTTAGGTTATTTCATGATTTCCTGCTCATTTATTGATATCCCAAAAAGCTAAGGCATTAAGTAATGACTTTTCAAGTCAAAGGAACAGGTAAAGCCCATTACCATGATACTAGCTAACATCAGAAGGGATTCCAAAGTGAAAGATGGTTGGCCTTGGTCAGGAGGATTGTGTCTTATCTCTGTGGCCTAGGTCAAAACACTTCCTTTTCTCTGCATCTCAGTTTCCTAATCAGTGAAATGAGAAAGTTGGCCTCTTTAACTTTCAGACTGCTTGTACAGCTAGGATTCCACAAAACTATTCATAATTCCATCACTTAGAAGTAGGGATAGGATTTGTGATTCCAATGATAGATGGATAATCCAGGTGAGGAAACTCTTTACTAATGCAGCTCAGTTCCTTTTTTGTAACTTTTGGCCAAAGAGACTTGCTCAGAACAATGAGAGTTTAAATGACTTCATAGGTGGGACTTAAACAAAGGTATTTCTGATCCAAAGGAACTCAGCAAGGTCTTCCAGGTTTCAAGGCCAGGACTCTATTATGTTGATCATGATGCCTCTCCATTCCATTTGCTTAACAAATCTTAAAAAAAGTTTATTAGTGATTTTTGCTTTTTAATAGTACAGTTATTTTTTAGGCCTCCTCCCATTGAAACAAAGGAAGACAGGCAAAACTGACAAATAGATAATCATGTATGAGGAAAAATATGCAATATTCTATACCCACAGCCTCCCACTACTCTAGGGAGATGGGGGAAAGAATGTTTTGTCATACCTCACAGTATTGCTGTATTAGTCAAATGAGATAATGCATGAGAACCTTAAATCACAATATAAATGCTGGCTATTATTATATTTTATATATTGCATTATTATATCTTTATTATTATATATTATATGTTATATAATAGATATCTATATCTATTATATTGCATTTTCTCCAGGTTCTAAGTTTAATCAGACTTTTTCTGACATCAGTTTAACTTACACTCCCCCCCCCAAATTTTTTTTTCAGTATTTAATACTACCAAAAGATGCATTTGAACTCATTGGTTTTATTTTTTTCCACACATTGCTTTGGAGAATTTGTTTCTTTTAGCCAGAGAGGTCTAAAAATATCACACAAATCACAAGCCCTTTGTATACACACTCAGTATACAGATCCCAGCCATTGAATGCAATACTCATAAGAGAACCAGCTGGAGAAGGCTTCCTCTTGTTGACACACCCTTCTGGGTCTGCACTCTCACTGCTTACTAGTTACTACAATAAAGTCAAGCCAAAAGGCTGGATCTCAGCTCAGTGCCAAGAATTAACTCAGGAGCCTTGTCTTTCCAACCCGAATCTCCAGACCCACACTTCCCAACTCACCATCAAGCTCTCAGGGCAGGTATAGAGAAGTACAAGCTCCTAAGATAGATTTGTTTAATACAAGTTTGGAGAAACCAAGGAGAGGACCCATTCGCAGTGTTTGGGATTGACTTTTGCGTGTGTGTGTCTTTTTCCTTTTCAGTGCCAATCCTTGATGTTTAAAGTCAGAGGCACTCAAAGTCAGGAAACTGGTCAGACATCCAAAACATGTGGTGACGTTGAGGCCCCTGTGAACCGGAAACAGACATTGACTGTATTCCTCCTCAACTCTATCCGCTTCAAATCATGATCACTGCCCTGAGGGGCTTTGGACATTGGCCAGAAGGCCTAACCTGCCCTCTTTCCATGCCCACAGTTCAGCAAGGTCACTAATTCGACTTTCTTTTTTTCTCCTTTTCTTTTGATTTTATTTTTAAAAGGAAGCATTGCATTTACAGCATTGGCGCCATCACTTTGGAGGGGGAAAGGAGTTGATATAGGGAGAAGAGGGAAAAATAAGACTGTTTTTAATCCATCAGACTGCTGATGATTAAGGAATAATAAACATAAGTCTGTTTCCTTGATTATTTTATAAATAGCAAATATTTGGGTAAGGCATTTGATAAATCCATATACTATAAGGTTTGTTTACCAAAATGATGTATGACTTAAAAAACTCATCCCCCAAAACAAACAGCACTCTTTCCACCACCCCCCCCAAACCCTTTAAGAATGTCTGTGAGAATACTGTCTGGTTCCCAAGGCTCTTACTCATCATTCCCCTCATCTTCTAAATTTGATCAAAGCTATGAGGGGCCTCTGAGGGAAAAGCTTGGCTTCATTATGCAAAAGGCAGTAAGGTGGTACACTTCCCAGCAGCTTAACAGACAGGAATGTTGTAAAATATTGTGTGGTTTTCAAATGCAAACGAGAAAGTTTTTTGGTTATAACCTTCCTAATCATCTCGACCAGCTTCTATTGCTTAGACAGCTGAATGTTTCCTAGTTGGACAGAACTGTCTAGGCTATCCAAAGTGAGATGCACTGTGGTCTGGGCCTTGGGCCTTAAACCTGTATATGTGAAAGCATGCCATCTTGAACTTTTCCTCTAAATAGAATCTGAACAAATTTACAGTAATGGTCTCCTAATGTAAGTGGCTCAAATGTACCCATGCCAAATTTCATTTGTATGAGCCAAGACTCTCACTGGAGAGAGCTATGGCTATTGCATTGCTCTCGAGTGTTAAAATTAGAATTCAAGTATTTCAATTTCTGGGAATTATAGGATGAGAAAAGCATGGTGAAATTCTTGAAGATGGGATATAACTTCTATCAGAAGTCCTGGTCTGGGATCCAATCCCATGTCTAGTGTTTTCTATTTATGTGATCTTAGACAAGTCTCTCACTCAGTCTCGGACTTCTCCCAGCCTTAGTTTCCTCATCTGTAAAATGAGGAGACTAGATGATTTCAGAGATATCTTCTAGATATAATTCTGTTGTCTTGTGATTCCTGGCATCCACAAGGGCAGCATAGTAGAGTGGGCAATATATCCTTAAGACTAGCAGTCAGAGGGCCTGGTTTAAAATCCTGGCCCTGACACTTACTACCTTTAACTTTTGGGCAAGGAAGCTGAATAAATATTTAGTATCTTCTATGTGCCAGATAGTGTGTTAAACTCTGAAGATACAAATAAGAAATAGAAAAAAAAAAGACCCTGTCCTCAAAGAGTTCACACGCTAGTGGGGAGCAGACAGACACACACACACACACACACCTGAAAAGAAAAGGGCAGGGAGAGGGAAAGTTACTTCTCCCAAGGATGTGGTAGAGAAATCAAAGCAAACCAAAATGAGTGCAGCAGGTTGAAAAATAAGGAGATCTATGAGAGGCAAATCACTTCTCAAGGCTTCAGTTTCCTCATCAGGAAAAAAAAAGCATATGAATAAATAAATGATGAGCAGTATCTATCTAAAACCATCATCAAGCATTATATGTCATGGGGGATAAACTAGAGACCTTCCCAGTTATATAGATAAGGGTTGAAACAAGGATACATACTGTCACTAATATTATTCAATTTTATACTAGAAATGTTAGTTTTAGCAATAAAAGAAGAAAAAGAAATTGGGGGAAAAGATGATATTGAACTAGATGACTTCTAAGGTCTAAGATGACTTCCAGCTTTAAGTCAATGACACTATGCTCTGATTTGAGTCTGGGACTGTAGTTTAAGTCCATCTCATTGACTTCTTAATCTAGTTAACTGTTTTACCTTCAAAAAAGACTAAGCTATCTCAACCAAGGAATGTACAATTAACTAATTGGAGTCAAAGTACTGACAATTAAAGAAACTTACTTGCTGGACTTTTTCCACTGTCTAAATTAAATGCAGTGAGGATTCCTACCTCTTGATATCATTTCAGAAATGCCAGGTAAGAGAGGGACCCAAAAGAGTCACCAATGATATCTTGTGGATCCTTATGTGATTATATTTATGATGGTACACGGTCATCTTAGTCCTCTTTGCCCCTGGGCCCAACTCTGATGGGTGAACTTTCACTGTATCTTCCTGAGAGATAAGACTGCATTTCTCTTCCTATCTCTAACATGAAGTTAACACATGCATGCTCCTTGAAGCAAGGTCTAGTTTGCTAATAATACTTGTTTCCCCAGTCCTTAGCATAGTCTGGCACATATGAAGTGTTTAATAAAGGTTTCTTCATCCATCTACCTATCTATCTACCTATCTTTATCATATCTATGTATCTATCCATCTGTATATGTATCTATTAATCTATCCTCTATCTCTTTTGATCAAAGCTATCATATCTATGATTTATCTATAATATATCTATCCGTTTATTTCTACCTATCATATATATTGATCTATCATCTATCCATCTTTCTCTGCCTATCATATTTATTATCTATTTGTCTCATCTAATCTATTATCTGTCTGTCTATCCATTCATCTATTGAGGAGAGCTGCAGGATGCCACCTTTGCATCTACCTTGCTCATCCAACAAAGACCACAGGTTCAGAATAAAACATAAAACACACCTACCACTCTCATTGTAAACTAGTAACAGAATGGTGACCTTCTCTTAAATGGTCTAATTATTCTTGTGATGGAAAACAAAAATAAGTTACCATCCAGGCAGTAGGGAGCAGCTTGAAAAAAAAAAGAATAGTTGTCCTCCCCCAGCTAGATTCCTTGATCAGCACAGTAGAGAAGCAAAGTGACTGTCATTCACATATCAAACCCAGTAAGTGGAGTGAGCTTCTAGACCATAGGTCTTTAGGACCACCTTTAGATCAGTTTTGTAAAGTATAACTGATAATGACTGGCTTAACACCTGATACTATCCTGGAGAGAGGCTAACTCCAGTCTCTTTGTAATGATTCCAAAATCCTTTGAAGTGGTAGTACAAAATACTTCTATATAAATCTCTTGAGAGCTGACTGCAAATGAATGGGATTCTGGGAACTGGCCTCCAGTCCAAATCTGGAATTGATTGAGCCTATTCTCCCTTGCCCTTCCCACATTCCCTCAGAAGATGCTGGCTATACTCTGGTGACCAACTAATCCCTGCGATTATCTTGGGGCCCCAGAAGATCCCAGGATACAGAGTGTCTTGAATTTGGTTCCTAGGCTACAAAAGCATGGAGGTTTAGAGGTAGTATGAGCATTTATACTTCGGAAATGAGCACTTTACAAGAAATGGAGTTTTTTTAAAAGGCAAGTCCATATCATTTCCAGCATGCATTTCTTCAACTAAGAGGGAAAATAAAAAATGAGAAAAGAAAATGGGTTTAACACATCCAGTAGCTTTCCTATGAAGAGCTCAAAGTGAATTATGCTGTTGTTTCTGTGACCCATTATATTGGAGTCCCTCCTAAGCATGGCATCATGCTTTTAAATGGAGTTGAGAACAGCTATGAAGCTTAATAATAACATTTTATGTTTACATAGTTTCTTTCATTGGAGTATTATTTCATGAATTATCCTATACCTTTGTGTAGGTTAGGGAACTTTATTGCCCATTTTACAGAAGGAGAAACTGAAGTGGTTAGTTATTACTAACTGATATTTTCTCCAAATCACCCAGTAGCTTATTTATAAACTCAAGAATAGAATCTGGGACTCTAATCTCTTGGACTACTTTGAGACTAGAGTGACTTAGCTGGGTCTAAATCTAAGGGGCAAAGGTGAAAAAGTAAAATATTAAGTGAGCCTCATGGACCATTAGCCATATTCTGTCTCTGCCAATGATGTCAAAAGATATTTTATAGGGGAGCATGAGAATCATAATTCATGGCATCATTTCTGGAAAAAAATTTATTGCTGTTTTTAAAAAAAATATTTCACCATCCCTTACCAGCAATTATGCTACATGCATAATAGAGTAAAATAAGCAATGATCACAATCTGACAGCCAAGGAAATATTGTGCTGCTCCTACAGTTATAAGCTTCTCTATAAAGAAGGGGGAAGCATCTTTCATTTTCAATCCTCTGGAGTCAAGGTCACTTGTAGTATTTAATCTGAGTTCTGACAGCTTTGAAAGTTGCTTTTCAATTACAATGTTGTAGTCAATGTATAAATGGTTCTTCTAACTGCTTTCTTGGCTCTGCATCAATTCACAAGGCATTCTCATTTTTCTCTGAATTTCTCATATTCAACGTGGTTTCTTTTTCAAGAGCAAGGCTCTGTGTGACCTTGGAAAGGCAACTCTATTTCCTTGGTTCTTGGTCTTTGGTCTCTTTTTCTGCAAAATAAAGGAGCTGAACTAAATCCTGAAGGTCCCCTCTAACACTAATAAGCTGCATTTTCATTTAAACTTTTTTAAGGTTTTTTTTTCAAGGCAAATAGGGTTAAGTGGCTTGCCCAAGGCCACACAGCTAAGTAATTATTAAGTGTCTGAGATGGATTTGAACCCAGGTACTCCTGACTCCTGGTGGTGCTTTCTGCTCCACCTAGCCACCCCCATTTAAACTTTTTTAAACCTATTTTTGGTTTGAACCTTGTACAAGCTCTTCAAACAATCTTCTCTATATTTTTATTATACAAATTTTATTGAATTTGGGACTAGTGGTTCCACAGTACCTAGTGCTTAGTAATAGCTATTTGCTATGCTTAACACACTTGAGGAAGATACTCCAATGAGAATGAATCGAGAAAATTTTTTTCTGCTAACTTTTTTGCAGATCAAATAAGATGCAAAATCTATACTAAAAACATGCCACCAATGCCAAAGTTAGACAAATAGCACGTGATAATGTTATTAAAATTACAATATTGTATGAAAATTTAAAAAAACCAAGGCATGTAAAATCATATATTTAAAGTCATAAGGAGACTTAGAGGTCATCAATCCAATGTCATCATTTTCTATATAAAGAAACTAAAACCAGGGGCAGCTAGGTGGCGAAGTGGATAGAGCACCGGCCCTGGAGTCAGGAGTACCTGAGTCCAAATCCGGCCTCAGACACATAATAATTACCTAGCTGTGTGGCCCCCATTCCCTTGGAAAAACTAAAAAAAAAAAAAAACCCAAAAAACTAAAACCTAGAAAGATGATTTGCCCAGGGTTATGCAGAAAGCAGAGTCAATATCTGAGCCTAATGGGGCAGCTAGATGACTCAAAGGATAGAGAGTAAGACCTGGAGTCAGGAAGATCTGAGTTCAAATCATGATTCAGACAATTACTAACCTTGTTTCCTTGGACAAGTCACTTGATGTTTGCCTCAGTTTCCTAATCTGTAAGATGAGTCGAAGAAGAAAATGTCAAACCACTACAACTTTGCCAAGAAAAGCTCAAATGGATTCACGAAGAGTCAAACACATCAATAATGACTGAATAACAACAATCCCTAATTCCAAATCTTGTGGTCTTTACACAACCCTCATGCTCTCTTCAGTAGTCGGAGTCAGAGTCAGAAACCTTGGATTTGAGTCCTTTTCCCACTATTCAATGGTCATAGGACCTTGGGAAAGCAGATTTAGACTCTGTAATTCCTGAGTTTTCTCACCTTTAAAATGAAGCTAATAAAAGCTGTTGGTCTATTTCACAGGTTATGTTAAGGATCAAAGGAGATGACATATATAAAGTGTTTTGTAAACCATGAACATCATATAAATGCATGCTATTTTATTATTCCACTGAAGGAATATAATGATGTAAAGACAATGGAATGGAGTCATCAGAGAGCAGAGACTAAGAAGAATGGCCCAGGCAGGGCAGAGAACACTGGACTTGGAGTTGTAAAACTGTCACATTCAAATCTGGGCTATGACTTTTATTTTTGGATGACTTTGGAAAAATCAATTAATCTTTTTCAATATCAATTTCTTCATCCATAAAATGAAAATAATAATACCTATTTCACATATATCATAGGGTGCATATTAGACACAAATTAGAAAAGATTTCAGAATCATAAATCACTGTATATACCTGTTATTATTTTCTCAGTATTAATAATCAATTTTGATTGATTGTTGTCCAGTTGTTTCTGATTCTTCACGGCCCTATTTGGGGTTTTCATGGAAAAGATATTGGAGTGATTTCCAATATTTCCTTCTCTAGTTCATTTAACAGATGAGGAAACTGAGGTAAAGGGGTTGAGTGGGGTTTTTTTCCCCCAGAGACACACAGCTAGTGAGTGTCTGAGACCAGATTTGAATTCAGGAAGATCAGTTTTTCTGATATCAAACTGGGCACTCTGTGCATTTGTGCCACCTAACTGCCCTATTGAGACTTACTTTCTCCTTTTAAATAAGCTTTAATTTTCAACTCAGTCATTTATTTACTATGTGACCTTGGGAAATTCACTTCACCTCTCAAGGACTTAGTTTCTTCATTTGTAAAATGAGGAGGTTAGACTAGATTAATTCTTTAGTCTCTAATGATTCTAGTACTTTTTAAAGGGTCTCCTTGCAAGATCTATGATAATTTATCAGACCAAAAGTTTAAATGATTGTATAAATATGATTTGGGGACAGGAGGACCAGAGACTCTAGTCTGATTTCATTGGTTGAGGGAACTCAGGGTGAGGAATTTCCTTCTACCAGTACAGATCACATCTTTGCAATTGAGAGTCTTAGAGAATTGAATGAGCTGCAGAGTTGAAAGATTTTCCAGGGTAACATGGACTGGAAGTCAGACTTGAGCCCAGATCTTCCTGGCTCTCTATCTACTTCATCATGCTGCATCTCTAACACAAAATACTGTACTCTTAATACATGAAAATTGGAATAGAAGTAGGAGTGTCAATTAAAAGTTGTTCCCTCATCCTCTCTCTCTTTTTTTTCTTCCATTTTGTTGACTAATCTCAGGTCTGGGTCCAGTGAGAGGACTCTGTTGTTCTATAATACATCTCATCCCTCATCCGTCTTAACTTCTAATAAGGGAAAGTCTGTACCACCAAGGTTCATTCCATGCATCTCATAGGTTGGGAGCATTCAGCTGATTGAGTTTTTTCACAGCCTAGCACTTCAAATAGTTATTTTTCCTCCTGCCATCTGCTGTTCAAAGTGTAAATGAATTAGAAACAGGCAGACTCCTTTTCCTTTATGGGAGACACATGATTTTAAAAATCATGGGGAAAGTGGTTGGCACGATCATTCAGGGGTTAGATTCCTCCAAATCCCCCAGTGTTTGAGAAAACAGTGAAAAGCATCTGCTGTGGTGGAGTGAGGTATGATTGGTGTGGCTTTTCAGCCTTCCAGGAAAGGGCCAGCATTTCACTGTGGAGCCTTGAACCAAATCAAGGAGAGTAAGAAGGAGGTCATTTAGCAAATGGGTTTGGGGCTCTGTTCTCCAAATTGAGCAGTAAAGGTACCAATGATTTACATAGATTTATAGAAGGATAAAGGCAATTTATGAAATGTGTTCATGCAATTACATTTCATAAGCATTACTAGGGATTAAGATGCCATTCTTCTGGTGTATGCGGCCACATAACTTTCTGTAAACAGTTTACACAAGCAAAGAAGGAGAGGGAAGGATCACTGGCAATTTCTCTGAGTCTTTGCATATTGCCAAGCACCAGGGCCATTTCCCCCTGATTTATAACCTGGGTGCCTGAAGCCAGCTGGACCATACTCTTCCCAACTGCTTGGCACTGGTGGAACATTAAAAAAAAAAAAAACCTTAATAAAAGGCTTCCTTCCTATCATCCTTGTGCTGTGAGATGTGGAGATTTCTCCACAGAAAGTGTACAAGCTCTGCAGAGGCCATAAATGCCAAGGAAGAAGCTTTAATGTCCCAAACCCTGTGTGTTGGTATATAATAAATGTCTCATCCCATAAATTAAGGCTTTTCTGGGATCCTTTGACAAGCTTTTAAGACTTCAGAGCAGGTTTTCTCTTTTACGCAAGGCTACCATATTTTGGTTCTCATTAGTATGAGAAATTTCTTAGGATAGATCCTTTCTTTGCATGTTTCTCAGGGTCCTGTGAGATGCTTGTGAAATCCAAGAAATGATGGGGTAATATTGGCCTCTTTACTTACCTAGATATCGAAAAATGAAAATACCAGGGAGTTTGAAAGTGGTAGAAGTATACAGAAATTAGTGTGTGTTGAAGATTAGCTCCTATATTCATTAACATTGGAACTTTGCTTGGCTAAGTAAAGATACTGGATTATTTTTCATGTGTGCCTCATTTGACCATGTACTAAAAAATATTTGTTTCATTCTTCATCTCTAATCTGTAACCTTTCTGTCAAGAAGTGTATAAGAATACTTCACCATTAGTCCCCCAGAATTATGAATGGTTGTTAAGATGATCAGAGGTCTAAGCATTTTTCAATTTTTTTAACAATATTTTGGTTATTGAATAAATTGTTTTCTTGGTTCTACTCATTTATTTATCCATTAGTTTATATGTCTTCAAACTGTTCATTTTTACAATTGATGTTGCTGTATAAATTTTCTCCTAATTCTGCTCACTATACTTTGAATCAGTTTGTATGGTTCTTTCCATGTCTCTTCAAAATCATTTATTTCATATATTCTTAATGCACAAAAGTATTCCACTATATTAATAGGTCATGATTTCTCAGTCATTATTGAATTGATGAGTATCTCTTTTGTTTCCAGTGTTTTGCCATAACACACACACACACACACACACACACACACACACACACACACAAATACACACATACACAAAGCTTCTGTTAATATATTTTTTTCATGAAGGATCTTTTTTTGTGTATAGGCCAACAGTAGTATGGTTGGACCAAAAGACATGTATTATTGGATATTTTATTTTGTTCAGTTCTAAATTTTTTTCCAGAATGATTGTACCAAGATACAAGTATATCATCAATGCATCAGTGTCCTTGCTGTGATAACTATCAGGTTGTACTTACCTATTTATTTTTAAAAAATCATTTTTACTTCATTATCTATTCTTTGAGTTATGGTACGTAGATAGTTGGGGCTATGAAGTACCTTGCTTTCCAGTTATTTTCTTTTGTGCATTACTAGATATCTCCAATGCTAGTTGTCTTTTTACATCACACTCATTGCTTCTGATATAAATATATATATATAGAAAGACATATACACACATGAACATAACCATAAGATGTGTACATATATACATATGCACGTATATAAACACAGTAGATACACATGCTGTGTACCTTTACACATGTGTATAAATCTGTTGCATGCATGTGTGTGTATGTGTGGATTCATGTGTATATGAATTATGTGCTTTACGTGCTTAGATAGTTGTCTGAGTTCCTTCCCCATCCAGGAAGTCTCTAAAATGGAGTTCTTAACATTTTGTGTGCCATGAACCCCTTCGGCAGGCTGATAAATCCAATGGGTTTCTTCTTAGAATAATGTTTTTAAATGCATAAAATAAAACACATAGAATTACAAAGGAAACCTTCTAAAGAAATGGAATTATATATGTGTAAATATCATTACTGTTGATGTTATTAAAACAAGGTCATTGACCCAGAAACCCTGCTTTAAGAGGAAGTAGACAAGAATATTTTGACACCAAAGCAATGTTTTGACCCACAGTCCATTATGGGTTTCTTTTTGTTAGATTTTTGGCAAAAGTATTGTTGACATGCCAGTCTGAAAGGGCAGGAGACTAAGGAACTCAGACAAACAATGCTGTGCGGAGTGAAAAGGGGAAATTCCAGAAAGTGGAGGATTAGTAACAGCCAAGACAAAACAGATAAGAAGGTGGTGAGGAGAGCAAAGACTTAGACAAATTCTTTATCAATATGGTTTTCATAGAATAGAGAAATATTTTTCTCTTTTGGTCAATTGTATAATTAATTACCTTGCCCCTATTATGATCTTAAAAAATCTGGTATCTAGGAATTCACAGTTCATATTTACTTGCCGGTTCAAGTCTACTTCCTTACTTGGACCTTTATTTCAGACTTCTATTCTACCCCTTCTTTCACTTGGTTATTGGATTCTAGACACTTCCTTGAGTATTTGCCAGCTCTAAAACTATCTCCTATATTCTGATGCTAGTCTCTTTTCTTTTCTCTTATTCCCAGCCCTTCATTTTGGTTTTTCAACCTTCTGTCAACTATTGGTCAAATGTTTCCACTTGTCTTCCCCATCAAGGCTCAGAAAAGCAGAAAAAGGAAAGTTGACTTTGCTCCCAAATGTTAGGAGCATTCTCCATGGTAGATCTTAGTAAATCAAATATAATTCTGTTTTTCCATTTTATATAGTAATATTTCTTTTAATTTTACAATTTTGAAATTGGTCACCATCTAACAGTCTTTTTGATGGTTTTCTTGATTAAGAAATATCTTCCTGAATAAAGGAGAGTGTTATAAGCAAAGTGTTTCAAGACTCAAAATACTCCAGGGGAAGGAAGTGGACAAGTATTTCTTTTTTCCCCATTTAAATAATCTCCCCCCACCAATTAAAAAACTTCAAGTTCCAAATTATATCCCTCCCTCTCTACTGTCCTTTTTCTCTGAGACAATAAGTAATCTGAAATACGTTATATATGTGCAATCATGTAAAACATTTTCATATTCATCATTTCTATACAAAAAGATATGGAAGAAAAAAGAGAGGGGAGAGAGAAAACAAAAGAAAGGAAGGAAGGGAACCAAAGAAACAAAAAAGGTACAAAGATGGAAAGAAATAATATGCTTCAATATGTATTTAGGCAATATCAATTTTTTCTCTGGAGGTAGGTAGCATTTTTCATCATGAGTCCTTTGGGATTGTCTTGAATCATTGTTTTACTGAGAATAGCTAAGCCATTCACATTTCTTCACTGTACAATATTGCTGAGCATAACTGGTTCTGCTCACTTCACTCTGCATCAGTTCATGTAAGCCTTTTTTTTCTGAAAGCATCTACTTTTAATTTATTATAGCACAATAATATTCTATCACAGTCATATACCACAATTTATCTAGTCACTGCTCAATTGATAGGCATCTCCTCAATTTCCAATTCCTTGTCCATCACAAAAAAAAGAGTTTCTATAAATATTTTCTGTGCAAGTAGATCCTTCCTTTCCCTCCAATTAAAAAAAAAATTCTTTGGAATATAGTAATATTTAAAAATAGTTTTATACCATTTTATAGTCTTTTGTACATAGTTCCAAATTGCTCTCCAGAGTGGTTGGATCAAAAACAATTTTTCAAGGCAGCAAGGTGGTACAGTGGATAGAGCACCTGAGGAAGACTCATCTTCCTGAGTTCTAGGCTGGCCTTAAACACTGAACAGCCATGTGACCCTGGGCAAGTGACTTCACCCTGTTTTCCTCATCTGGGAAATGAACTGAAGAAGAAAATGATAAACCATTCTGGCATCTTTGCCAAGAAAACCTCAAAGGTGTCACAAAGAGTGAGATATGGCAGATCAACAACAGAATATATTTTATGTTACCTGCTTTATGAATATTATTCCATTTGATCCTCACAACTACCCTGAGAAAATAGGATGCTATTTTTATCCTCATTTTATAGTTGAGTCAGATAGAGGTTAAATGACTTGCCCAGGGTTGCTAACAAGTGTCCCAGGATAAAATTGAACTCAGATCTTCCTTAGTCCGGTCCCAGCATTCTTTGCTGCACCACTAACTGCTTCCTGAGGAGAAATGATGTGGATATTCCTTCTAATGATGAAGACTGTAACTGACTGCAAGGATGCTGTCTCTTGTCCATACCCTTCTGTAGGTTTGACCCAGAGGGTCTATATGAGAATGGTATCATCATCTTCTTTTGACAAGTTGAGGATATTGCTAAAGTATATGATTTTGTGCATCAGCTCTCCATTGCCTATGATCTCATAAATGCACACTGTGAGTTAGATTGATCTCTTTATTCTTCAACAGAGAAAGATTCACTTCCACCTTTATGGCTTTGATTATACTCTCTTCCACTGAGAATGCCCTTCCTAATTCACTCTACATACTTACCTTTGAGCCACCTCCTCTTCTGGACCACTTTACTACCTAACTGGGAAAGAAAGATTGATTTAAAAAAATGAAAAGGGAACAGAAAAGAGAAAAGAGAAAACAAAAGCACCATCATAAAAATGAATGAACTAGGTTCATTTCTTGGTTAAGTTCTATCACTCATTTCAACTTTCAGTTTCCTCCAATACAGCAGGGGTTACCCAGGGCATTCTGGAAACTACATATTTCCAGAGGAAGATAGAATATAAAGAATGTGTGACTAGGTGGGGAAGACATCCACATCTACTTTCACTGCTTATCTGCACCTGAGTAGAGAAACAGGTCCTCATCTCAGGAATTTAACTTCTAGCACATCTGGACTGGCCAGTCCTCTAGGGCAGTTGAACATTTTCCCCTTGTCTCATTTGATGATATGCAATGGTGACCTGTTCCCAAGTCAAGCTCTACCCACTACTTTGACTTCTTGGGAATTTGCTTATCCTGTGTGATGGAGGTTTGGCTCTAGATCACTTCCCTCAAGGAGGTAAGTGAGTTTGCCAGCTCTTATGGGTTGGGGTGGGAGGCATAACAAGATGGGTGGGGAGGCCCTGGGGCTTTGAACACTTGGAGGATCTGGAATTCAGTTGTTTCCATTATCTGTCCTTTATTTGCTTTTTCATTGTCTCCATCTCTTCCAGACCCTTCTCTTTCTTTCTCTGATTAAGGTTAGTTCATATCTTAAGCTTTAGAGTGCCCCCAGATCATGAAGTTTCATTTATGAAATAAAGTTCTGTAGATAGCCTTTCCTATTAACTTTCATTTTAGGATTTCAACTATCAACAAGTTTCAACCAAAAAATGAACTCCATGGGGAGTTAAGGAGGGGAGAAGGCAATTTGCCTCATCCTCTCATCCTCCTAAAGTTGCTCTGATTTGATTCTGGTGGCACCAAGAGTTTTTCCTCACTTCAGTATATCTTTTTTTTTAAACAAAATTATTTATTTATTTTGAATTTCAGAATTTTTCCCTTAATTTCACTTCCCTCCCCCCCCCGCAACGGCAATCTGTTAGTCTTTACATTTTTTCCATGGTATAAATTGGTCTAAGTTGAATGTGAGGAGAGAGAAATCATATCCATAAGAGATAGCAAAATTATATAATAAGGTAACTTTTTTTTTTAAATTAAAGGTGATAGTCTTTGGTCTTTGTTCAAACTTCACAAATCTTTCTCTGTACACAGATGATATTCTCCATTGCAGATGCCCCCAAATTATGCCTGATTGTTGCACTAATGGAATGATCAAGTCCATTAAGGTTAATCATCACCCTTATGTTGCTGTTAGGATGTACAATGTTCTTTTGGTTCTGTTCCTCTTGCTCATCATCAGTTCTTGCAAATCCTTCCAGGCTTCCCTGAATTCCCATCCCTCCTGGTTTCTAATAGAACAATAGTGTTCCATCATATATATGTACTACAGTTTATTAAGCAATTCCCCAATTGATAGACATTCACTTGATTTCCAATTCTTTGCCACCACAAACAGGGCTGCTATGAATATTTTTATACAAGTGATGTTTTTACCCTTTGTCATGATCTCTTCAGGGTATAGACCCAGTAGTAGTAGTATTGCTGGATCAAAGGGTATGCACATTTTTGTTGCCTTTTGGGTGTAATCCAAATTGCTATCCAGAAAAGTTGTATGAGTTCACAGTTCCACCAACAATGCATTAGTGTCCCAGATTTTCCACATGCCTTCCAACATTGATCATTGTCCTTTCTGGTCATATTGGCCAATCTGAGAGGTGTGACGTGGTACCTGAGAGATGCTTTAATTTGCATTTCTCTAATAAGTAGTGATTTAGAGCAATTTTTCATAAGATGGGGCAGCTAGGTGGCGAAGTGGATAGAGCACCAGCCCTGGAGTCAGGAGTACCTGAGTTCAAATCTGGCCTCAGACACTTAATAATTACCTAGCTGTGTGGCCTTGAGCAAGCCACTTAACCCCATTGCCTTGCAAAAGCCTAAAAAATAAAGATTGAAATCAACCATTTAAAATTTTTTTATATGACTTTGATTTCCTCACCTGTAAATTGCCTTTGCATATCCTTTTACCATTTGTCAATTGAGAAATGGCTTGTTTTTTGAAAAAAAATTTTGACTCAGCTCTCCATATATCTCTGTAGAAATGAGTCCTTTGTCAGAAATACTAGTTGTAAAAATTGTTTCCCAATTTGCTACATTTTTTTTATCTTTGTTACAGTGGTTTTGTCTGGTCAAAACCTTTTTAATTTAATATAATCAAAATTATCTAGTTTGTTTTTTAATGATGTTCTCCATCTCTTCCTTGGTCATGAACTGCTTCCCTTTCCATAGATCTGACAGGTAAATTATTCCTTGATCTTCTAGTTTGCTTATAATATTGTTTTTTATTTCAGTACACCTTAAGTTCAATTTCACCTTCCTAGGATCCTCCAGTAAAGAAATGATGCCTGGTCCAGTCAAATATCTTTGAGTCTTTGAATACTAGATTGGGGCCCCTGATCTTCCAGCAGTAAAAAGTAGATTTCTCTATATTGTCAAACCACTAGGCAGAACATTGTGATGTTATCCTCATGTCCCTTTTCATGGGACATAGGTTTCACAGGTGCCAGCCTAGCCAGATGTGAGTTGACATCTTTGCCCTCTTGTGCTTCATGTGAGTTTGCTTTGCTGATCATACAATTTTCAAACCATTCTCTATGCCTCTGCCTCTTACCAGAACTGAAGATGCCATCCCCATCCTTACCTTAGGTCCTGATTGGTGAGGGTTCCCTCAGTTTACTCTTCCTTCTTGACCATCTCCACATAACACTGTCACACTTGATACCACCCCCAAATTTTTATCTTTTTGTATTGTCTTCTTGCCTTAATAGAGTACAAGCTAATTGAGGGCAGGGTCTGTCTTGATGACTGCTTTTTCATTCATCTCACCAACGTCCTTAACATGGAGGATGATGCTTTGTAAAGCAGTATGGGGCTACATGAAACATCCTAGAGAAAGACCTTGGAGGAACAGAATGCTTGACATGAAATAAAAAAAACCAGGAATGACCCCCAGCCTCTAACATTCTTGACTTTGCAACCTTAAAGAATCATTTCTCCACTTACTTTCAATTATCTCATTTGTAAAATGAGGATAAAAAACAATTGACTCTGATATAGAGAGATTATGAGGAATATGCCTTGTGAACCTTGATGTGACATAAAACTATGAGTGACTATTAGTGAGTATTGTAGTTTTAGTTGTTTAATTTAGTTGTTTAGTATTGTAGTTTTAGTTAGTTTAGAAAGATGGACTGAACACTTCTGTAGTGTTCTTAAGAGACCATTATCAGTCAATGCAGAAGCCATTGACCATTTATCTTAAGTTGAAGTCAGTCAGTCCCTAGCTGAAGTTCCAAAGAAGAAGAGGTTTTGAATACCATTAGGCTCCTTTCAAGTGGCAAAGCACCTGGTGCTGATTCTATTCCAGTTGAGATCTACAAAGGGGGGGGGGGGTCCATTGATCATCTAAAAACTGATGGAAATTTTCCAGTTTATATGGCATATCCCCCAAGAATTCAAGGATGCCTCCATCATCCATTTCTATAAATGTAAAGGGAATAGATTGTCCTGTGACAATCACAGGGGTATTTCTCTTTTAGTCATTGCTGGTAAGATTCTTGCCAGAGTCCTCAATAAACTGATCCTTTACCTGGGAGTTGGTCACCTTACTGAGAGCTAGTGAAGGTTCAGAAAGGGTAGAGGAAGAGTTAATATGATGTTTGCTACCTAACTACTCCAGGGAAAATGCCAGGAACAGAACAGAGGTCTGTATACAACATTTGTAAGATTTGACCAAGACCTTTGATAGCATCAGTCAAGAGGATTATAGAAAATTATGTTAAAATTTGGTTGCCTGGAGAAGTTCATCAATATTGTTCAACAGTATTATGATGGCACATGCCCAGGTTCTGGATAGTGGATGATGCTCTCAAGATTTCCCAGGCACCAATTTTTATCATGATGTTTTCAGTCATGAAAACTAAGGTTAAACTGAGGATAAATATAGCATCAAGGTCAGCCTCCACACTGATGGCAAATTCTATAACTTGAAAAGGCTATAAGCTAAGCCCAAAGTGTATGATCTTCTGTTTGCAGATAACTGTCCACTCAACGCAGCCTCTGAAGCTGAGATGCAACAAAGTATGGATCAATTCTCTGTTGCTTGTGCTAATTTTGGACTAACAATTAACACCAAGAAAACACAGGAGATCCATCAACTAGTCACACCATCCATATGTGGAACCATCAATTACAGCAAATAGAGAAGTTCTGAATACTGTAGACAAGTTTACTTCCTTGGCAGTGTCCTTTCTAAGGAGGTTCACAATGACAATGAGGTTGACCCTCGTATTGCTAGAGTTCGCTTAGTATTTGGAAGGTCCCAAAAGAAAGTATGGGAGAGAAGAGGAATTAGACTGACCACCAAACTGAACGTCTACAGAGCCATTGTGCTGACCTCATTGATATTTGCCTGTGAAACCTGGACAGTCTACTAGCACCGTATCAGGAAACTGAATCGCTTCAATTTAAATTGTCTTAGGAAGATTCTGAAGATCACTTGGCAGGAGAAGATACCAGGCACTGAGGTCCTTTCTTGAGCTAAACTGCCTAGTATTACAGTATTATTACAGAGAGTGCAACTATGATGGGCTGGACATGTTGTTTGGATGCCAGATGTATACTTGCCTAAGAAAACTATTTTATAGAGAACTCACACAGGGCAAGTGCTCACAAGGGGGTCAAAAGAACTGATACCAGGACACCATGAAGATCTAATTGCAATAATTTTAGAATTGCAATAACTTTAGAATTGATTATACAGCATGGGAGATACTGGTACAGTATCACCCAGTATGGCATGCCCTCATCATTAAGGGTGGTACACTCTGAGGAAGGCAGAACTGAAGCAACTCAAAGGAAGCATGACATGCTTAAGTTTAGAGTTATCACCTCAAGTGTTTACATGGATTATTTGTGTCCAACCTGTGGTAGAGCATTCTGAGCTTGTGTTGGTCTGATCAGCCACAATTGGACACACTGTAATTTGTCTCAAACATAGTGATGTCATTTTGGCCTTCTTTGATAATGAAGGATAAGAATCAACCAACCAGTTTTAGTTGTGTATTTGTCTGGTCATGTCACTAGGTTATAAACTTCACTGAGGCAGGGATTGTATCTTGGTCAAATTTTTTTTGACTCTCCTAGAGGCTGGCAGAGAGTTCTGTGACCAGTGAATGGTTAATCAATGCAGATTTATTTGAGTTGAACATTTATTTGAATTTAACAGGTATTGTTGACTTTAAAAAGTTGAGCCATACAGTGGACCTGGCTCCAATCTTTGTTTCTTATTAACTACCTTATAATTTCATGAGCAAGTCACTTTATCACTGCTGATTTTAATTTCTTAAAAAAATGGATCGGATAAGATGACCTCTGAGGTTCCTTCCAGATTGAAGTCTACTAACATATCCTCTTAAAGGGGAATTTAACTAAGGCCTTAACATTTTGAGTTGAGGTAAATGAAATACAAAGGCAGTCTCCCCTGCTCTCTTAATGAGTTTCAACTTTCACCTGCTAAGCAAACTGATCTCTGAATAAGGTCATGCCAGCCAAGTTCCACAAACATTTTTTCTTTATGTTAATTTAAGGATGAGAATATAACCACATGGCATGCCACCATAGGCTTCTTATAAACATTAGCCCTTATTCATTTTCTATGTTAGACAGTATGATTAACAGTCATAACAAAAGTGATTTAGAAGCAACTAAATGGCAAAATGGATAGAGCATTAGACCTGAAGCCCTCCTCCTTTCTTCCCTTAGCTTGTCCCTTCCTCTCCTCTCTCCATCCCTCCCCTCCCCTCCCATCCCTTTGTCTTCTGCTCTTCTTTCCTCTTTCCTCTCCTCTTTCTCCTCTCAGTGTTTTCTGATGTTCCTTCTAGCTCTAATTCTATGATCCTGTGATTTAATGAAAGATTATGATCTAACCCTTTCTCATATTACTAGAGATCTTGAACAAGTTCCTTAACTTCCCTTGGAAAGGAATACTGCCAAGGAAGTGAACTTGCCTACAGTATTCAAATGACAATTACCTCTATCAGATACACAAAATTTCTGTGAGTAAAATGCCTTGTGAACCTTAACATGAGATAAAATGCAAGTTATTGTTAGAGTGCATTATAGTTTTATCTGTGTATGTTTGGACTACATGGTAGCTGAAGTCCTTTCAACCCCTATGTTTAGGATCCTGTTCTAATTTTGAAAGGTATACCTATTCATACAGATCTTTTTCAAATATTGTAATATAAATTGTAATATAAATATTTAATACAGAAAATCATTTATGTGGTTGATAGACTATTGCTAAAAGATGATTGACAAGTTCACCTAATGCAAATTTTTTAAAATTCCAACTGACTTTCTTGATCTGCTTTAAATAAATTTAAACCAGAAGTTGTTTACATGACTCTCAAAAATCTAAAGCTTTCTTTTCTAAAATTTAAGCTATAGATTTAGAACTGCTGGGGATCTTAAAAGACACAGAAACCAAATTCTTTTTTATACAGCTATGCAAATTGGTTCAAATTCTCTGAATTGCCAAGTGACAGAGCTGATATTTTAACCCAGGTTCTTCATCTCCAGACCCAGCATTCTTGGAATGGTTGAAAGGATCAAGGAGCATCCAGAATAAGAGGAGATCATAGTAGTTTGTGCATGATGAAGTAGGGAATCCTTTTCTGTTGACCAACATGTGAAGAGGTCTAGGCCAACTCCTTCACTTTGTAAATGAAAAAAGATTAATGTCCAGAAAGAAATCACTTTGACTAGGCTTGGTCAAACTGTTCTCTCTCCTAACAGGTATTTTGTTTTTGTTTTCACCACATAAAATTTATTTTTTATTTAAAAATATATAACCAGCATCTACTTTTAAATCAATTAATTTATGAAATCACTGTGTTCTGTAAGAAACACATGTTAGTTAACATTAAAACAGCTTAAAGAAATGTCTTGGCTATCTACAAAAAAATCAGTTTTGATTATTTTTTCTTCCATATTTTAATATTTTTAAAAGATATACATTGCTTAATCACTGCTATGGTCTTTAAAGACTTCAATTCTTTCAGATAAAAAATTAAAGATACCATGACAGTTTTGGTATGTTTTTTTTTACAGCAATTGTTTTTTCCTATACAACAATTTCTGAGTAAGTATGCAGGTTAACTTTTCATGTTGTTATATATCTGTATTTAAGCCAACTCAGTCATATCCCATTTTTACAGAAAAAAATGCTAAAATATATATTGCACAGAGGAACTTTAAAAAGATCACCAGTATGAATGGCACACAAAAAATACCATCTGTATAAATTATTAACTGGAGTTCCTTATCACAGAGATTGGTACAGAGATTTCCAGTATGAACCTTAGGGATCCAACAGGTATTGTTAAAGGAAAATTTTCCCTGTCAGAGGGCACAGTGGGAAGTAATCAGTGGCCTCCCTTCTTTGAATACCAAACCCCAAACTTTCCCTTCCTTCCCAGCAGCAGTAGGCAGACTGACAAGAGTTGCAGCCTGCCAGGCCTCAGGGTGGTACGATTAACAGGATCACTTTTCATTTAAATGTTGGAACATCCATTTTCTAGTTTTCCTTTTGAATAGGTTTGAATGGTCTCTCCTTCAACCCAGTAAAGGGCTGAGAGCATTTCTATGGGCAAAGTCAACCTTATTAACCATTGTCTGACCTTACAGAGCCAGGTCCAATTAGATTGAGTCTGAAATCCCCTTGGTGGATGTCATATAATATTAGGATATCGTAGGGCTTGATCACAATCCTCAATTTTGACCTTGCCTGGTCATTCCACAAGATACCTTCTAGAAAAGAAGCCCAGGGCCTGAAGGGAAAGCAGCTCAAGGATAGGTGAAACTTGTTGGAACCTGTTGATCCTCATTGTGTCTCAATCTGAGGCACACATGTTGGCCAACAGAAAAGGATTCCCTGCTTCAGCACGCACAAACTACTGTGCAGAAGTATCTTCTAGAGGCTTCAGGGTGGTGCCAAGCCCACACAAGATGTAAACAGAAATGTAATTGGTGATCCCATAAAACAATGAGCCAGTTGTCTAATAGTTAGTGAGAAAATCCTATGGAAATATTTGAGATGTTCACATGAGCAAATACCAAATGTATTTCTCATTTTTAAATAAGACAGTATCATCAAAAAATAATAAAATGATGATTGATGAAGGAATTGAGAAGCAGCATGATGGTGGGGTTTGGACCATATTTTGACATCTATTGCCTGTGTAACCCTGAGCAAATAACTTACTCTTAATTGCCTTAGGAAACTCTCTTGGTGCTAAGTTTCAAAATGTTGGTTCACTTTGATGTTTGTCCTTCATTCTCAAAAAAGACAATGACATCAGAGAGAGGATGCCAAATTGATAGAAATTCCTTCATTTGGAGCTTCCAATACCAATAAAATCATAGACCTAGCCTGAAAAAAGTATTACACAGTTATTAATGGGGCATGATTTCCACCAAAGGTTCATTTGAATGTATTTTCAGGGAATGGAGGTGACCCAGGTTAACAAAGGTTATGTCTGTATAATTCAAGCACTGACAGGTCCTCCAAGTTGGAAAGATTCCAAGGATAGACCTCATAACAAACGGTATTTGTCATTTAGAGACAAGTTGAGATGTTCATTATCAGAAATTTGTGACCTGGGTGATGATTGTTTTGATCATAGTCAATCATATAGTTCTCTAATGAGGCAGGCAGGGAGAGTGGGGTGTTATGATTTATTGCAATTTTGATTTTCAATGTATCTAGAACTTAGAAGAGTGGCTAGTTCCTAGGAGGTACAATAGTTATTGCTTGACTGTATTAATAGAAAGAGCAGCTATGCAAAGGAAATCATAGATCTTTTGCAGTGTTGAGGTATAATGAGGAAATTAAAAGCAAACTGTCATGCATGTGGGACGCCTGGTTCCCCAGATCTGTGAAGTTAGGGAAAGTGATAGTTTTTAGAAGGCTAGATTCTAGATGACCTTTGAGGTCCCTTCCAAGGTCTAGATTTATGATTCTAAGGAATACAATTGGACTTTTATTGATTTCAAAGGACCAGCATCATTCCCTTAGGGAATAATGAACATTTAGGAGACTGATGATGCTGTTTCTACATTTTATAATCAAATAAACTATTGAAAATAAGCATGCCATATAAATGGACTAAGTGTGCCATACTTAAAAGTAAATAAAGCAATTATCATAAAAAATCTGGAAACATTTTTTAAAGGATCGTTTGCATTAGCAAATTCTCAAGAGTGTTCTTTTCTCTTCAATATTCTCATAGTCCAAGTGTGGATTTTCTACTCCTTTTGACATCCTTGCCTGGTGAATATCAATCCAAAAATATTTATAGTATTTTTCTTGTTTGTATTTGAGTGCAATGTGTCATAGGAATTGAGTTTGGAACCTGGTTCTATCAAATTCAAATTTGCTAGCTATGTGTCTTTGGGCAAATCTTTTAACCTCTCTGAGCTTTGATTTTTTCATCTATATAATGGAGAGTAATAATCTACCCAGCCTGTTTCACAGAGGACAAATTAGATAATCATTATTTAGATTTAATTTATTACTATTCTACCAGATAGGCAAAGGAGGAAGGAATGATGTCATTGGAGAGAAAAGGAAGAAATAGAGAAGGAAGAAATATTAACAGAGTTGAAGAACACATAATGAGAGCACAGAACTTTGATTTAAAGGACTAACAATGAGATTCTAGCCATGATTTTAATGATTTGTGTGATTTTTGGACAAGAAGGTTGATCTTTCTGGGACTCAGTTTTTCCATCTTTAAAATGGAAATGACAATATTACATGAGACATTCTAACATAGTGGTCAGAAGACCAATCTCATATTCAGGAAGACTTTTGTTCAATTTCTATTTCTAATCCATCCTGGCTCTGTAACCCTGAGAAAATAACACTCTCGCAGTGCCAGAGACAGCTCTTCCAAGTGGCAGAAGAGTTACTGATCTGCATCAATGGAGGAAATTTCCTCATCAGAGGTTCTCCTCACCAAAGAAGTCAAAGGTGTAGAAAAATTATATTTATGATAATGAAGAAGATAATGATGATAAATTTACAATCTACTCATATCGAAGTCATGAAGAAAGTGTTCTGTAAATCATAAAGCTCTATGCAACAATATATTTTATTCTTATTATCAATTATAGTGATCCCCCCAAAAGAGGGACTAACAAAGATATGACAAAAATGCAAGCATAATGGAGAATATACAGCTGTTGGTATTTCTATATCTCTTTAAGTTTGAAAAGGATTCTGGATATGTTATTTCATTTGATCCTCATAATAAACCTAAGTGGTAAAGTCACAAACACTATCATTATTTTACATATGAGGAAGCCATGCCTGAGAGTACTGAAGCCACCTAGCCAAGGTCACACAGCTAGTAAGAACCCAAGGCAGGATTTGAAATAAAAAACTTTATTGCTTTCTAGTTCAGTACTTTACCCACATGCTTTCTCTATATTATGGGCAGACTCCAACTTATTAAAAATTAATGACCATGACACCAAAACCATAGGATTCTGATGAAAATGCAGAAGTTACTAGAACCTTTTCTCTTAGAAATCAGTAAAGAAGCCATTGTCCACAATAAAATGGATCTCTTTTGATGGGTTAGATATCTCAGTGGATAGAGAACTGGACATGGAGTCAGGCAAATCTGAATTCAGATTCAACCTCAGACGCTTACTAGCTGTGTGACTTTAGACTGGTCACTTCATCTTGTTTGCCTTATCTGTAAAATGAGCAAGAAAAGAAAATAGCAAACAACTCCAGTATTTTTACCCAGAAAACCCCAGAGTCACAAAGGGTCTGGCACAACTGAAAGTACTCTAAAACAAACTTTTGATAGGAATATTTTTAAGTTTTCTAGCCCCACCATCCTATTTCTCCAGTTGTATGATGGATAGCTCCAATTATATCTTCAAAATAGAATTCTTCTTCCCCTAAAAACTCTCCCTCTTCTTGACTTCCTAATTTCTTTAAATGGTATCACCATCCTCTGTTTCCTAAACTCAAAACTTCAGAGTCATCTTTGACTCCTCCCTTACATTCCCTCCTGACACCCAATAATTGCTAAATTCTATTGAGTCTATCTTCCTGATAATTACACAGATTTCCTCCCTCATTTTCATTCCTGCTGCCACCACCCTGGTTAAGGCTCTTGTTATGGCAATTATTACAATACCCTTGGCTTCCAAACATTTACTTCCGATCTAGCCCACACTCCACTGCCAGGCAGTCTTTTGGTGCACAATTCTTATCCTATCTCTTATTCTCAAAAACATTCTTAGTGCAATGGGGGAAAACCCTTGGACAAGAGAGAGATAAAGGATTTAAAACACTTCTCACATAGTGTAGAACCTTATAAGGTCACATAGAGACTTTAAAAACCTCAGTGTCCTTGTTTACAAATTGGAGGTGATAATAAAAACCCTATCTACTTGAGAAGACTGAGAGATCAAACAAGAGAATGTATTTTAAAAAAGTGCTGTAAACCATAATATGCTATTAAAAATCTCAATTAGTTATGTTACTCTCCTCCTATGTAAACTCCAGTAGCTCCCTATTACTTTAATTATTAAATATGAAGTTCTCTGTTTGACATTCAAAGCTCTTCAGAACCTGGTCCTTTCCTACCTTTCCAGTATTTCTATGTCTCTTAGATCCATTGTATTTAATAATCCAGCTACTTACCCTTAATGCTATCTCTTATTCTTCTCTGTCTTTTCATTGGCTACTCTATGCCCTCCCTCCCTCCTCACTCTTTCTTCAAAATCATGCTCAAAGAGGTTTTACTTTTATTCCTCCCTACCCATCTAGTGCCTTCCTCCTCTGAGATGTATGTCCCTCTCTCTACTCTGTAAAAATCTCAGATGTACCTAGTGACTTTCAGGCTTCTTTCCCCAATTATAATGCAAAACCCAGAAGGCAAAGACCAAGTTGCCTTTGTTTTTAAGAGTTTTTTGCAAGGCAATAAGGTTAAGTGACTTACCCAAGGTGACACAGCTAGGTAAGTATTAAGTGTCTGAGGCAAAGTTTGAACTCAGGTCCTCCTGACTCCAGGGCTGGTGCTCTATCCACTGTGCCACTTAGCTGCCCCCCAAATTGCCTTTGAATCCCAAGTATTACTTGGGATGCACTGCCTGTCTTGTAGATGGTATTTAATAATTTTTTTTAACTTATTCTGCTCAAGACCTTCAATAGTTCCCTACTACCTATCAATACAGCCACAGAATCTCCTAGAGCTGCAGGTGACCTTCCTGGTCATTGGTAGCATTTTTGACAGGTAGTTGTCCAACCTTAGTCTAAGACCTCTTATAAAGGAGAATCTGTAACTTCTGTGACAGCTCTTCATTTTTTGGCAATTCTAATTGTCAGGAAGACTTCCTTATATTAAACCAATATTTTTATTCATTGATACCAATTCTACCCTTTGGAGTCAAATTGAGCAAATCTAATTCCTCTTTCACATTACTAGCCTCCAATTACTTGAAATGGTTATTTTGTAAGTTTATTTATTTATTTTCTTTTTAATTTATGGAATAAAACAAGCATTTGCATAACAGTATAGTAAAAAAGATGATTGCACATGAAACTGCAGATCTATTATATACAACTTGCTATTCCTTTTAAATATACCATAAAGTTATGTAAATTTGACCTTTCCTTGCCCCCCCATGACTACCATTTGACCCAAATATGTATAACACACACACACACACACACACACACATATGTAGAATCATTCTATGCATACTTCTACTGATCAGTTTTGGATGCATATAATGTCTTTCTTCATATGTTCTTTATATTTAATTTGAATATTTATAATAGTCAAAATGATTCATTCACTCAAATTTGTTTTTAAAACAATATTGTTGTTTCTATGTAAAATGTTACCTTGGTTCTGTTCATTTCCCTCTTCATTATTTCATGCAAATCTTTTTTGTTTTTCTGTGATCATCGAGATAATCATTTCTTATAGCACAGTTGTAGTCCATCATGAACACAGACTTTACCTTGTTCCGGCATTTCCTAATTGATGGGCATCCCTGCAACTTCCAATTCTTTGCCATAACAAAAGGGACTGCTTTAAATATTTTAGAACATATAGATTCTTCTCCTTTTTCCCTATTCATCTTAGTTATTTTGTGATTACCCATTCTGCTAATTAAACCCTCTGGACCATACATCATATGTAGAAGATTTAAACCTCTCAACTCATAAACCCTATCCCTGGGACTTATATTGTCTTGTTTTGCAAATTCACTATATCTATCCCAGTCATGCTTCTCATGAATCTCAGCTATTTTTTGTTATATATACATATAAAATATATGAAATATCCCTCTCTCCACCCTCCAGTTTGGGAACTTTAAGTAAATTGATATAGTCACTGCTGTCAGAAAATGTATCAATCTTTATGACCTTATAGATCTACTCATTACTTTAATTCCTCAGCCCAAAACACCCCATCCCTGGACACCTGGACAATACTCCTTTCTCTCTCTCTCTCTCTCACTCTCTCTCTCTCTCTCTCTCTCTCTCTCTCTCTCTCTATATATATATATATATATATATATATATACATATACATATATAGTCTTCCTTTCCTAGAATACAATTTTGTTGAGGGTTTACTAGTTGCCGGTTCATCTTTTGGATGTACTTCAGTTAGCCAATGGCTTTCCTAAAATGTGATACTCAGAGCATAAAATTCTTGTAGTAGTTTGAAGAAGGCACTGTATAGTCTATAAATAGTAAAACCATATCCTCCCTTCTTCAGGACACCATACTGTTTTCAATACAATCTTAGATTATATTTGTCTTTTAGTTTCCATGTCACACAGTTGACTCAAAATAGATTACTAAAATTGACATTTAATACTCTCCATAATCTGATTCCAACCCATTTTTCTAATCTTCTGTCATATGTCTTTTTACATAAATCATACTATACTGCTTATTTCTGCCCAAAACTTATCTCATCCTTTCTAGCATTTGCACATTTGCTCATGTCAGTCCAGATTGGTATGTCCTATACATCTTTACCTTTGAAAATTCTACCCATCTTTCAAGGCCCAATTCATATGACTTCAAAATAGTGATTAGATTTATAAGCAACTTCTTCAGAACTCCTGTATTGCATTCCATTCCTTTCAATAAATATATTAAGTATATAGTAAGTGCCAGGGTACTTGAGGCTTACATTTTATTGGGGAGAGGTATATCATAGGCAAATATGATTCTATTATGATTTAGAAGGTGATAGGGTAAAAGAGAGAGTCAGACAAAATGCTTTAGTTAAATCTGAGAAAGAAGACAATGCTTTTGACTGGGAAAGCTGGGCAAAGTTTCATTGAAGAATTGGCACTTGAGCTGAACTTTAAAGGACAATAAAATTTTGAAAAGTAGAGATGAAAAGAGTGTATATTCCAGCAGTGGAGAGATTTGTCTGTGTAAATGTGTTGAGGTGGGAAATGTCATGTTAAATTCGGGAAACTATTAGTAATCTTAAATTGGCTAGAAAATAGAATCCAGTTGTGTTTAACTCTTTGGAACCCTATTTGGTGTTTTCTTGACAAATATACTGGAATGCCTTGCCATTTCCTTATGCAGGTGAGGAAACTGAGGAAAACAAGATTAAATGATTTGCCTGGGGTCACATAACTATCAAGTGTCTGAGGTCAGATTTGAACTCAGGGAGTCTTCCTGACTCCAGACCCCTATCTACTATCACCCAAGCCATGGAACATACAATTGGAGAGTAATAATAATAATATGATGTTAGTGTGAAAAGGCAAATTGGAATCAAACTGAGAAGGACCTCAAATATCAGACCAAGTAGAGAAAGAGGCACAAACACAGCCCTTTATCACAGTGTCTAACAAACAGTTAAGTGCCAATAAATGCTTGTTGACTGAGCATACCTATGTAACCATAAATCATCACATTTCATTCTTTGGTACCCAGAACTTTTCTAAAAGTAAGAAAATTAGAGCTTGGTATTGTTCTGTTCTATATACAGAATGTAAGGAAAATTCAGAAATGTGGAAACAGTGTGAGAATTAATTCACCTATGAATAAATAGATGCAGTCATTCCAAACAAAAGGTGAGTCAAAGGGGAGAGGATAGCCAGTGAGAACACACACACACACACACACACACACACACACACACACACACACACACACACAGACTGAAAAGAAAACTATATCATTAAGCAAGTTAGTTCACTTTCCAACAACAAATGAATCATTAATCAGCTCATATGCCATGAACATTACATTATTTGAACTTAAGCTGGTATTTACCTTTCCAAAGAAAAGAAGCTCTCCAGTCAGTTTCATTACCTCAGTTTTAGCCTCAGGTTCTAAACTAGCTCAGCCAGGTCGGGTGCTTCAGAGAGAGCTTCTAAAGATCTTGAATAGATTGGGAAAAACAGCAGGCTCCCCCTCCCCCACTTCAAATGTAGCCTCCTATTACTGGGTTTCCTGAGGCACTTTTCCCTTTCCCTTTTACAGGGAGTGCCCAAAAACAAGACCTAGGTTTCAAAAGAGGAGGTGCAATAAAAACACCTTAGGGAATATTGGGTGGGGTTGGAGGCCCTGTCTTGTGCTTTGGAGGTCAGGATAGGCCTGGCTCTTCTTTCTATATTGTGCTTAAATTCCATCTTCTATTGGGAGCTTTGCCCTTATTCCTCACTGCCCATCTAGTGCCTTCTCTGAGATTAACCTTCCTCTTTGTTGTGGTAGTGGTTGTTCAGTCTTTTCAGTTGTACTGAACCCTTTGCAACCCCATTTGGGGCTTTCTAGGTAAAGTTACTGGAGTGGTTTGCCATTTCCTTCTTCAGCTTCTTTTACAGATGAGGAAACTGGAGCAAATAGGGGAAAGTGACTTGCCCAGGGTCACATAGCTAATTAGTATCTGAGATCACATTTAAGTTCTGGAATATGAATCTTCCTGATTCCAGGAATTACTTCTGTGCCTCCCAGATGCCCAGCATTCTAGTCTATAAAATTAAATGTAATTTAAAAGTTTTTAATTAAAAAGATGGATCATGTGTACCTAGCGACTTCCATGTTTCTCTCCCCAATTACAATGTGAGGGTCTAATGAGTAATGACCAAAGATTCTAGGGAAAGGCCTCTATTAGGTAAATTTCTTTTTTAATATATTCAAATTTAGGAATTCTCATATTAAAAATGATGGATATAATTCTTATCTTCACTCCCTCTTAGCAAAAGAATTTATCTTTCACCTACTCTGTGCAAAGACAGAAAATAAATAGTCCCTGTTCTCAAGGCAACTATATTCTATGAAGAAAATATAAATCATTGTAAGTAGATACAAGCATAAACATAACCACATATTTCAAATAATACAAATTAATAAAGTTTTTTTTAGGTTTTTTTGTAAAGGTTATTTTGAGAAGGAAAAGAGTTAGATGCTGGAAAAAGTCCTCAAGAAGGAAGTGACATCCAAGTTGACTTTTAGAGGAATCTAGAGGGATACTAAAAAAGTTAATTTGAGGAAGGAGAACTTTCTAGGCATAAGGAACAATGTCAACAATAACAGTAATGACAATGCCTAGCATCTTTGGGTTTGCATGGTGCTATGTATATGTTATCTCCCTTGATGTTCACAACAATTTATTATTATACTTATTTTATAGATGAGAAAATTGAGCCTAAGAGAGCTTAAGAAACCCAGGATCACACAATAAATAAGTGTTTGAGGTTGGATCTGACCTCAATTTCATCTCTGTTACTCATTGAATCATCTTGCTGCCCTTTGATGAATACGTCTAAAGTCACAGAAATAGGAAACAGAATATTGTGGGTTAGGGACAGCAAGTGAGCCAATTTGACTGAACCACAGAATGCAAAATGGGAGTAATTGTAATAAATCTGGAAAGAAAGGTTAGAATCATATAGGGTGTTATTTGTCACATATCTGTAATTGGTCCTTAAAGTAAAAGTTGAACCATCCATTAGAGTTTCTCAAGTTAGGGTATAACATGGTCATAGTTGACTTTGGGAATATCATTTTGGAATCATCTCTAAGAGCTTTGTAAAGCTCCTCCTCCTACTCCCCCCCCAAAAGAAGAGTGACTATTTAAGAGCTATCATAATAGCTTAAATTTATATAGCACTTCAAGCCTTTTCCCCGCCTAAAAAGTTCTGTGAAATAAATCATGGTCCTTGTCACCTACCCTACTCAATAAACTCCAGTGGCTCTCTATTACTTCTAAGATGAAATATAAACTCCACTATTAAGCTTCTAAACCCAGTCACAACTTGGTTTCTCTCTTTGTTAAAGTTGTCTTAAATTTTGCTCCTCTTTACATTATAATCCAGTCACACTGGCTTACTCACCATCTTCATACAAGACTCTGACTCCTTCTAGTAATTAAATACAAAGTAGTTTGAAAGGAAGGAAGATAGTATTCAGGAAAGCTGGTACTTGAGTTATATCTTGGAGAAAGAGAGGAATTCTAATCATTAGAAGTGAGGAAGATATTATAAGTTTGGGGATGTCTAGTGAATCCATGAAAATCAATAACAAAATCTCAACATTATGCTTTAAGATATCCAGAAACAAAGTATCACAAAACCAAAAAAAAAACCTGACTAAATGTCTTAGATCAGGGGGCAAAGTAGAATTAGAATCTGCTATTCACTATCTGAATTTCAAAATGAAAATTATCTTGACCATTGTAACCAAACTCCATGGTTTTTAGGTTAGGGGAAAAAAAAACTACAAGCAATCAGAAAGAATGAGTGCCAAGGATTCAGAGTGAGGATTACACAGAATTCAGCAGCCACCCATAAAGGAAAAAAACCTGTGAGTTTGGTATACAATATTCCCAAATAAAGAATATAGACTTACAACCAAGAAAAACTTAACAAGAAAAGCAAATATAATCCCATAGAAGGGAAAAAGTCTTAAATTAAATAGACAACTTCTAAGTATATCTGCATTTTAACTAAAATTTATCAGAAAAATCACTTATCTGATTCTTGTGAGAAAAATGAAGGGACATGAAATAAATGATATTAATTTTGGTGAATTTGTTATTAGTTGAATGGTCAGATTTAGAATAGTTGTTAATAACTTCATATAAACTTTGAAAGAGGGATTAATCTTGGGCTGGAAAAATCAAGCTCACTATAAAAGATCAGGGAAGTAAGACTAGAGAACCATTTGTCTGAAAAAAACCTGTCTGGTTTATTGGAGAGAAAGTTTGATACAAGTTAACAAACAGTGGAATATGAGTCAAAAAATGAAATACAATTCTGGCCTGTATGATAGGAGGCATAGCTTCTAGGATTATGAAAGGAATATTTTAATTGTACTCTTCCCATATTTAGCTAACATCAAATAAGATAATATAATAATGTATCTTTGAGCAATTGAAGATCTATCATGTGAAAGAGTAATTATATTTATTCTTTTTAGCCTTAGAAGGCAGATGAGTGAAGCAGCTAGGTGGTTCAGGGGATAGAGCACTGGCCCTGGAGTCAGGAGTTCAAATCCGGTCTCAGACACTTAATAATTACCTAGCTGTGTGGCCTTGGTCAAGCCACTTAACCCCATTGCCTTGCAAAAAAACCTGAAAAAAAAAAAAGAAAAAGAAAGAAGGCAGACAAGTAACTGACAGGAGTTGCCAAAAGGTAGATTTCAACTCAGTGTTGAAATGTTAACCAATAATTGATGTTTTGTTGTGGCTGAAAGATATCCAGATATGTGATATAGTGTCTCAAGAGGGTTGGTAAGTGACAGAGTGGATAGAGTACCAGGCCCAGAGTCAAAAAGATATGAGTTCAAATCTGAACGCAGACATTTAGTAGCTATGTGACCCTGGGCAAATCACTTCATCCTATTTGCCTCAGTTTTCTCATCTATAAAATGAGCTGGAGAAAAAAATGGCAAAACCGCTCTGGTATCTTTACCAAGAAAATCCCAAAGAGGGTCAAAAAGAGTCAGATTTGACTGAATCAATCAAACAACAAGCAATGTGTCACATGAGGTAACGGAAGTCACTGGAACTCCTCAGTCAGAGGCTAGATGAGCGCTTCTCAAGTATTTTGAAGAACTTAAGGTTAGAGCCTATGGTTTTCCAATTCTGACATCATCTGTGGTTTTGTAGCCTTTTCTGAATACCTCCCCTCAGTTCTTAATGACCTACTCTCAAGTTGCTTTGTATTGTGTGTGTGTGTGTGTGTGTGTGTGTGTGTGTGTATGTAACTGTCACCCTACAAAGCAATCAGGAATTGGAGGTCTAAGATGCTTCCTCTTTGACCAACCTGGGCAGGGACAGACCATTTGCCATATACTTCTCCTGTGAGTCAACATTTTCAGCTCCTGAATTGGGGGAGAAATCATTTCCCTTCTTCCTACCACTTTACTTATACTTTGGTCTGGTAATTCAAGGGAATGAAAAAAAAAGAAAAAAGAACAATCCAAGAAAAGAATTCTTCTAATCCATCCTCCTGTGCCTCTGGCAATGATCATAAAGAGGCATCACCAATCCCTGAAGTCTTATCAACAAGATATCAGTATATATCTATTTCCATGGGAGGTACTCTTCTGACAAAGCTCAACATTTCAATTTTGTTAAGCTTATGGTAGGACTCATACAATAGTTTAGGGTCCATACTCTTTAAGTTTTACTTATATATTTTTGTACATATTATCACCATAAACTGCAAGATTTTTAAGGGCAAGTTATCCCTAAACAGTATCTGGTACAATGTTGAACTGAACAGAAATGGAGTTCTCTATGTTGAAGGTATCTAAACAGAGACTGAATGATGGATGACTCAGATAATTCAGTTCAATTCAATCAACATGTATTAAGTACCCACTAGGCAACACTGCTATCTACTCTCAAGTAGCTAACATTCTAATTATTCTAATGATGTATTGATGATGATGATGATGATGATGATGTATATTAATAATAACAAGTATAATAGCAAACATTTCTTTAGTGCTTTAAAGTTAGAAAAGCATTTTACATACATTATTTTATTTGATCTCAAGCATGAGATCATGAAGTAGATGCTATTTTTATCCATATTTTGTAGAAAAGAAACTTGAGGACCAGAAAGATTGTGATAATACCTAAGACACCACAGGTATGTGTCAGAGACAAAATCCAAACCCAGGATTTCCTGAAGCAAAGGCCAGTTCTCTTGCCACTCACTATAATAATCTATGAAATATCACTTTCCCCTTGAAGTCTTACCTAATTCCTTTTGCTAACAAAGACTTTTTTCCCTTTCATCTCACAGAACATGTTTCCCCCTCTCTAAAGAGATATTAAGAGATTAATTTTAAATCATATAATAAAAGACAAGAGAAAGGCTAAGAACTAGAGTCTTGCTTTAATTTTCCATGGGCAAATTTCTTTTTTTTTTGGATTTTTGCAAGGCAATGGGGTGAATGACTTGGCCATAGTCACCCAGCTAGGTTATTATTAAGTGTCTGAGGTCAGATTTGAACTCAGGTTGTCCTGACTCCAGGGTCAGTGCTCTATCTACTGTGCCCTCTAGCCACCCACAAATTTTTTATTAGGTCTACTTACCTTCACATATTCCCTAGAATAAAGTTTGTTGGTCAGGGTAGATACATGGTAGGTAGGCTCTTTTGTATACCATAGTTATCTATTAATTAGTTATTAATTAGTGTATTATAGAGTTATTTCTGTTTCTTATTCCTTTACTAGATTAAAATTCCATGATGGATGGGACCCTTTTATTTTTTATTTTTTTTTTTAGGTTTTTGCAAGGCAAATGGGGTTAAGTGGCTTGCCCAAGGCCACACAGCTAGGTAATTATTAAGTGTCTGAGACCGGATTTGAACCCAGGTACTCCTGACTCCAGGGCCGGTGCTTTATCCACTATGTCACCTAGCCGCCCCGAATGGGATACTTTTATAAACTTTGTATCCCAACCCCAGTACTTGGTAGTTTGCATACAACAAGCACTTCATAAAGGCTGAAACAATCAATGCATGAGTTCAGTGAGGAGTTGCAGCTTTCTGGTCTGGCAGTGCAACCCTCTGATTCACATTAGAAGAACATGCTGCTTTCTAGGCAGAGATTTCTTGGATTTGCTACTCTGGTTTAAAACCAGACTACATCACAACAGACTCTTACCAGACAAAATTTCCCTTCACAAAATTTGGAATGGAATTTGCGTGTTTTAGAAATGGCTAGACAGAAGGTTGGCCAAATGCACTACAGTCATTTCACAAAGCTTTCTAACTTCTGGATAGCAAGTATTCAAAGCTGGTGGTCAACTTCTTCCTTCTCACATGTGGTTTTCTAGTCCAGAGGTGACTTGTTTTCCTCCTCATCATTTACAACATTTTTACCTCCTGGGATTGGAGAAACATACATCTATGTCACAGAGCAGTTTTCATTGTCTTGGCTGCATTTGGTTAGACCATTTGTCTTATGACTAAGCAAAAGATTTGAGCATTCAGGACATTCCCAATTGCATCCCTAGTTCTGGCTCTAGCTTGCTGTGTTTGGAAGCTTAGGCAACTCACAAAGACTGCCTGGGTCACTTCATCTATGCAAAAGATATAATAATACTGAGCTGCTGCATGAGATTGTTTTCATTTTTAGGTAAAACAAATGACTGTCAGAAAATGACTATAAGAATGTCTCCTTTTAAGGAATAAGTTCCTCCTCACTCAAGGTATACAAACAGAACTTCTGATCATTTTCTAGATGGTTTCATGTTTTGGATAGGAGTAGGATTGGAGATATCTGAAGTCAATTTTATGATTTCAGGAGAAATACAGCAAGTGGAACTTGAGCTTATGGTAGGGAAATGATGAAAATAGCATTTATTGTTCTCAAAGTCATGTTGAACATGTATTGTTTTTTTAATCTATTTTAATCTTATTCATGAATAAGAGTTTTAGTCTTATCAATGAATGGCACTGTCAGAACATAGTTAAAACAATGACAAGTTATCAAGGTATTTCATAAAATAATGATATATAATGTCAAGAATCTTTGACTTTCTTGGTATGAGAAATCCTTCTACTAAGGCAGATCACACCCCCAACTCTAATCTTAATTGCTAGAACTCAGAAAGATTAACTAATTTGCCAAATATCAAATACCTAGTAAGCTTCAAAGTCAGCATTTGAACTCATACCCTTCTGATTACAAGCACTATATTCACTAAACCACACTACCCTAATAACAATAATGAAGTTATGCATTTTTGCTAAATTGTACACTATGCCTAACATAGAGTTGTACTATCAGGTCCTAATAAATAATACATTTGTGATTGTTTTTGTTAATTAGTGATGCCCAACTCTCTGATTACCCCATTTTGGATTTTTGTAGTAAAGCTATTGTAGTGGTTTGCCATTTCCTTCTCCTGTTCATTTAACAAATGAAGAAACTAAGGCAAGCAGGATTAAGTGACTTTCCCAAGTTCACCTAGCTAACAAGTGTCTAAGGCCAGGTTCCAACTCACAAAGATGAATCTTCTTACATCTAAGCCCAGTGATCTATTTGCTATTATTACTACCAAGTTCTAGATGATCAGATTATAGGTCTAGTGCTGGAAACTATCTCAAAGGTCATCTATTCTAACTCCATCACTGTACAGATGAAGAAATTAAGGCCCAGAGATATTCACTGACTTGGAGTTAGAAGAACTCTCAGACATCATTTAATCTACCCTTTTCATTTACAGAAGTGGAAACTGAAGCTCAGAAAGTTAAATGACTTTCTCAAGTCCATATAGTCAGTAAATATATAACCCGAGTTTCTTTTGTCTCTACCTTGATGCCTACAATTTGTCTGGAATGCCATAGATTATAGAGTTCTTCTGCAAGGCATTAGCAATAAAAAAAACTGAAAGATAGTTCATTTTAGCTAATCAGAAACCGCTATAGCAAACCTCAGTACTAAGCACTACAGGAAAGTGACTAACAGACCCAGTGTGAGGTATGCAATGGCATAAAATCTCAGTCAGACACAAAGCCTGGGAAGAAGGCTTGGGTCAGGTTGGGGAAACCAGGATGCAGATTCACAGAAAGGTTTAGAAGTAGAAAAGACCCCTGAGGCTGATCACAACAGCTGGGGAAGAGATAATTCAAGACTGAGAGCAACAGGTACCAATTATGGTTTGGCAGGAAGGCAGAAAAGCCTCAGGAAAATGCCAGAGGATTTCATCAGGATAAACTCATACAAGAATTTTCAGTTCAAGAGACCAGATGGCATTTTCTGAGGTACTTTTGTATTATAAACAGAGATTTGTGATATGGTTATTTCCTCAGAGACAGAGAAAAAGATCTCTAGAGGTGGTGCATTGCAGTGATGGAATACAGCTCCAAAGTTTTCAGGAAGCAAGAAACAAATGACTCGGTGTTTTTTGGAGGAGCAGAGAGAGGAAAAGTGCCAATTTCTTGGACAGGTTTCATTTTTCATTTTCTCCTTGAACCTTGTCAAAGATGCCCAACCCCCAGGAGTGCCTTTTAGTACCTCTTCAGGAAACTAGACAGACTGAAAACAAGCTCTGGGGCCTAACGCTTGGAAGTGGAAGTGAAGAGATTCTGAGGTCCTGTACAATTGGATCATTCACTTTTCATGAGTTGTTGGGTTGTGGGTCCCCCCCCCCTTTCTTTCTTTCTTTCTTTCATCTTTTTTTCCCCCAAGAAGATGTAATGCCATCTTCTCCTAGA
Source organism: Macrotis lagotis (assembly GCF_037893015.1). Classification (NCBI taxonomy): domain Eukaryota; kingdom Metazoa; phylum Chordata; class Mammalia; order Peramelemorphia; family Peramelidae; genus Macrotis; species Macrotis lagotis. Next base: position 105,816,699 of record NC_133662.1, on the reverse strand, counting down.
TGTCAAGAGAGAGAACTTTGAAGGTGCTCTGAGTTCTCTGAAGGAAAGAATCATCAGTTCACAGAAAACTAGAAAGGAATTCAGAGGACATCTAGTCTAACCCTTTCATTTTTACAGATGAGACAACTGAGGCTTAGAGAAATTTGTGGAAAGTCATACAGCTAGTGTGAAAGGGGATTTGAACTCAGGACTTCTGAATCCAGAGTCAAGACTTTTTTTATTGAAACAGACTGTTTTTGTCTTATCAGCAAAGCAGTTCTACTTTTCAAGATGTTACAAAAAGTGCATTTAGGTACAAATTAGGTAGCATAGTAGATAGAACACAGGAATTAGAATCCAGAGGTTATAGTTAAGTTGTTTTTAGTTGCATCTGGCTCTTTGTGATTCCCCATTTGGTATTTACTTGACAAAGATACTAGAATGGCTTACCATTTTCTTCTCCATTTTACAGATGAGGAAACTGAGGCAAATAGGGTTAACTGACTTGCCTAGGCTTGTACAGCCTTAGTGTCTGAGATCAGATTTGAACTCAGGAAGAAGAATCTTCTTGACTACAGCCCAGTACTCTATCCACTGCACCACCTACTTGCCTAAGAGTCAGAAAAATTGGATTTCAAATATGGCTTCAGATATTTACTAGCTTGGCACTTCTCTCAGCCTCAGTTTCCTCTTCTATAAAATGAAGGAAATGAATGCAAGTCTTCTCTACCATTTAAATGTATTTTCCTATAAGGTTCTTTCTCCCTTGGTTTGCTGTTTCTTCCAGACAAACACATCTTCTCAATTCTATGTTTTTCTCTTGATCACTTCCAGCCTGTATGCCTCAGATACAATTCTATTGTCCTACTAATAAACCACTTTTATCCCTTTTTCATATCCCTTCAAGTTAGTCACTTCCTTTGAAAACCCATCTTCTTTCTCAGAATGGAAGTCTCTGTGGGCTAGATCCTGAAAATGACTGGAAGCATCTCAAATAGCTTGAAGTTTTCTTGATCTCTGTTAGGCAAACCTCCTTCCTTTACACTTATTTCCTTTCCATCCTCTTTAGTTATTTCTTTTCTTTTGTCTGCTATGAACCCAGGAGATGTAGATAATGTTCTATAAGAAGGAAGACAAGATATTAAGGACATGAATTGTCCTTTGATACAGAAAAATTCTGGATGAGAACATGCTCCCTATTCCGTCCTTTCTCTGCAAATGGTAGACTAAGAGAGCTATCCAGAGGATTGAGATGATATTGTAAATGCCTAGCATTATATAGCTAGTATGTATCAGAAGTGGAACTTCAACATAGGTCTTATTGGTTTTAAGGCCAGTTCTCTATCCACTATAGCAAAAATTAGTAACAATAGAAGTATAACATTTTCCTTCTTAAAATAGTAACAGTTATTTCATTAATAATCTACATATATGTTCTCTTATACTCTGTCATCTAATACCTGAGAGACCTTGAACCAAGTCACTTAACCTCTCTAAACCTCAATTTCCCCCATTTGTAAAATGAAGAGGTGGAGCCAAATGATCTTGAAGGTCTTGTTCTTATGTCTTCCAGCTGAAATTCTTCTGATTCTTTTCATTCATTCATCCATACATTATCTATATACCCATTAATAAGCACTTATTAAGTACTCACTGGAGTAGGTCTCTCTATCTCCTCACACAGAAAAAATGCCTCCCTCTTCACTAGTATTTTCCCTAATATTCTGATCTGAGAGATTGTGGATAATGTTTATCATCAACACAGAGTACCATATGCATTTTTTACCTCCACCTCAAATATCTTTCCAACACTTCCTATTATTTTGTTTGTATGTTTATTTATCTGTTCATTTATCTATTCATTCATTCATTTATTTGTTTGTTTGTTTATTTTTAGGACACTCTTCCCAATGGGATGTGTGGATGTGCTTGGATGAAAGACTTTTCCCTTTTTGAGGTGTTTGCTCTCATTTGTAGAATCTAGAAAATTCACCTTTCTGGATAGTCAAGTTTCCTCCCACATGCACATTTCCCCATTTACAAAGAAAAAGGAATATATTAATGGTTTGAAGGTTATGAGGACATTTGTTTTTTCTTAATTTACAACATGTGCAACGGAAGTGTAGTCTAAGGACCTCAGTTCAAATTTAGCTTCAGCTATTCTTGCTCCTTATGTGACCTTTGGTAAGTTGTCTGATCTTTCTGGACTTAAATTCCTCACTTGTAAATTAAAAGTATTTATTTAATGATATTTACCATGATATTTGAAAGTCAGTGATCTACTTTCATTAGGCACCAGGATCATTCCATATAAATGGAACAATGGCCATCACAAAATCATCTCATGAAAGTATTTACATTATTCTTATCAAGCCTTAAGATAAATTATGGGTTTTAGAAAGAGTTTAATGAACATTTTCCACTGCAACCCAGTTTTATATTCTTTCATATAAGAGGAGTTTGAATTCAGTGATTCCAATCACTACAATCACTTGCAGTTCAAAATCTAAGATCTTAAAATCCTTAACTGTGGGGTCCTACAATCCCTTTAACTAGTCAACAGTTACAAATATGAAATAGTTAATGTGACTCCATGAAGCAATGAGTCTGTTTCCCAACCTTTTTCATGTCCAGAGAAATTTGCCACAGCATCCTGGGAAAGGAACCAAGGATCCAAACAGCTAATAATGAAAATTGAAATTGAGGATGCTCTTGTTTGAGAAGGGCAAGGAAGAATGTATGTGTATGAGGAAGAAGGCAAATGGTATTATTCTCAGAGAATAACTGAATAGACAGTTCCTTTGACCAAAAAGATGCTATGTAAAGCAAATATTTGTGTGTGTGTATGTATGTATATATATGTAATTCAACTTTTCATGAAATTCCTTATTATAATTTTTAATTTCACTGACTCAGAATTCTATAAATAATAAAGTATGTATTATGATTTGTCAAGAGTATATAACTATTTTTGTAAACATGGTAGAAAAATGTTTTTCTAATTTTCCATAAATTATTTAGCACTCCAGGTTTCCAAAAGCCTGACTTCTATAACCACAAAGTTGGTATCAAATTTTATGTGTTAATTTCTTTATGTGGTAACAACTGTATAGGTAAATCAAAAGAGAATTTGACAATGTTCTACCCTGAGTTTGTGGTGAGGTAATAGGACCATTATGAGGTGTTTTGTGTAGCTTCTAAGACCTATCGTTAGAGGAGATTTTTTCATATCTATAATTTTAGCATTGTGAGATTGCTTTCTGAAGACAACTAGGGGAAAACCTGCCCTCTGAGTGCTCTGGGCCTTGGAGTAAAGAAAGTACCTGCTTCCCTTCCTCCCTCATCATTACATAGCCCTTTTATAACTATCTAAATATTATTTATTGGTTACCCAATAAAAAATAGAAAACAGCTAAAAATATGGTTTTCTCTACCTGTTTCAGATGAATTGCATTTTTGGCAAGATTCAGGGATTCATCAATTAGGCACAGAAAGAATAAGAACAGGAATACATTTCATTTCTGGTAAACTGGTCTTGTTCACCATTCATGACATTCCAAGTTCTGCCTTCCTGCTTTTACATAAGTGCTCATCCACGTCTGAAATACAGTCCCTCTTTTCTTCTGTCTCAAAAAATCCCTATCCTCAAAGTCCATCTCAAATGCCAGACTCCTCTTGATCCCTCTAGTCATTACCATATTCTCTGTCTCTCTGTCTCTGTGTCTCTCTCTGTATCTCTCTCTTTGTCTCTGTCTCTCTGTCGTTCTATCTTTCTGTCTCTATCTCTGTCTCTCCATCTCTGTCTCTCTCTGACTCTCTGTCTCTATCTCTGTCTTTCTGTCTCTCTGTCTCTGTCTCTATGACTCTCTCTCTCTCTCTCTCTCTCTCTCTCTCTCTCTCTCTCTCTCTCTCTCTCTCTCTCTCTCTCTCTCTTGTATTTTACCAGTTAAATGTAGCTTTCTCAAGGTCAGGAACTAATTTATTTTTTTTTCTTCTTTGTATCCTCAGTCCTTTGCACAATGTCTTGACCTGAATTGGTGCTTATTGAACTGAATAGAAAGTTTCCTGGTCTACTAGGTTGGGAAAAAATCAGATAGGATTCACAAAATTTTCTTTAGCAAGAATTTGATACAACATCCTGCCCAACACCCTCCCCATCTCAAGCTCTCAGAGTTTACAAAGACTTGGTTGAATCTTGGGGATCATCACACACAAATCATTCTTTGACTCATGTCCCCAACTAATATATCTCTTAGTAACAGACCAAGTTATATGACACACACACATACAAAGTAAATGTATTTGATCAAATTAGAATGACAAGATTATTACACAAAATAAGCTTGTGTATGAAACTCTCTCAGAATGCTTTCCTGAATGACTCTCAATTCCTGTATCTCCTGAGAGTCTCAATCCCGATTGTCTTCCAAATATAGAAGAAAGGAATATCTGATTACTCATGGGAAGGTACTGGGAAAACTTGCTATAAGTCTTTGAAATAATAGCTGCTTCGATATGTCTCTTTTCCTTTTCTCAGGCTACACCTCACTTTCTCTAAACCTGTGTCCGTGAGATTCACATCCTTTAAAAATAATACATACTCTGGAGGGACATGCTCAGTGATATTGCCATACATTATATCACTCACAGTCCTCTGAAAGAAATAGTGCACTATTAGATGAGTTCGTCATAATTGAAAGCACTGTGGAAACATGGAATCTGTCTACAGAAGCACTTGCTTTTAACATAGAATTAATAGTCTGCTATTGCCAGATTTTCTCTATTCATAAATGGATGGTACTAAATTTGTGTGAAACCCAGATAGACTGTGTCATGACTTATAAGAGCTAAGTTCTATGTTGACAAAATATCCTACAGTTATTAGAGTGAATTCTCGTCTCAGGTGATGGAGAAGAGTATCCATATAATTGAAATAATGGCTACTTGAAAGATGCATATATATATATATATATATATATATATATATATATATATATACACACACACACACACACACACACACAGGACAAAGGAAGACTGATAAACACATGTATGTATATATGTATGAGAATATGTATAAAGATGTAAATATATTCATGTGCACATGTATATGGATGTCTATGTGCACATCCATGCAGTGTATCTTGACGTATGTCACAGTTATTGGGAAACCAATGTTTGGTTTCCATTCACTTTGTTTTCTAATGTAAATAGAGCAATCTCTTTCATATTTCCATGGATTACAATAGAGTCTGCATTGTTCTGAGCACTATTAATTCAATGTCATCTATGAATAGGAGCAATTCAAGAATGTGGACAGCAACAGGGAATCCTTTTTTGGTTCCACTTGAGAATTTCAGAACAAGGGTACTTAATCTGTGTGTGGGGTGTGTGTGTGTGTGTGTGTATGATAAGACACCATTCACAGTCGAGCAAAGCCTATGGGTCCCTTTTCAGAATATTATTTTTGTAATAAGAGAGAGAAATGTTGGAACATCAGTCTGTAAGAATCTATAATATATCAGGTTTTCAATTTTTCTAGAGACTGAATAAAACAAGGAAATTCTCAAAACATAAAAGGGAATATTCTAATCTAAGTATCACATCTCTGATCCATGATATCTCTCCCCAAATTTCTCAGTCTTCTTTTTGAATCTTATTTGACTCAATGCATTTTACTTAAAATCATATTGATTTGTATAAATGTCATGTCATCTCCTAATTCTAATCCTCCCCCACCATGTAAATGATTTGAAGCAGAATGTTGGAGGCTTTTTTGAAGTTCTTTGTATTACCAGCAGCCAGTACAAAGAAAGTGTTTAATGAACCCTTATGGGCACCATGTGGACAGACAAGGTAATGTGGCTGAAACAGCAAAGCATTGTGAGGGGAGACAAAAGCTGGCATGTGATAAATGAGTCAAGCCACCCCAAGAAATGCTTCCTCTCATATACCATTAGAGACCAAAAGCCCTAAAAATAGCTGTGGTCCCTATGCCACTGTGTCCAACTTAGCCCTTTACAGTCATCCATCGAAGAGAACAATCCTTGTAGAAAAAGGATAAACCATTCCTTCCTTGCCCCCCCATCTCCACAATAACACTAACCACAACCAACTGCCACAGATGGGTAAATACGTATTGGGAACAGCAATCTCATATTCCCTTCCCCTTGCCACCCCCCAATCTCTCTCCCAGACCACCAGCCTTTCTTCCAGCTTGTCAAATGATTCAATATTAGAAATGTATATGTTTTCATGAATGAAAATGACATTAAAGAAGATTCATTACCATCTGTTTTGCCACTGTACTTTAAAGACCAAAGAGTCTTTCCATCTGACTTGCAGCTGAAACTTCCTGCGTATGTTTTCTCACTCTATTAAAATATAGGGCCAGGATTGTCTTCCTTTATTTTATTAGTATCTCTATCACTTAGCACATTGCATTGTACATTGAAGGAACATAATACAATCTTTTTCATTCATTGCTCCACCAATTAATTAATTTAATAAATATTCATAGTATTGTATATTTTTGCCTGAAATGATATGAAAATATCATTAAAATCAACACTTCTTTATTTTAACTGGTTTGGAATTCTCTTTTTCATGCTCGATAAAGGTCTTCAAGTCTTTCAAAGCCTCTTTATGCTCTATCTGCAAAGTGGGAGATGAGACATCTTGTTCTTAGGTTTAATTTCAGTTTGATTTCTATAGTGTATGATTCCTTTCTAGTCCTGGCTGCCAGAAGTCATGTAGACAGTCATGTAGACTGGCAGTAGGACCACTGACATGACAACATCTTTTCCTCCTTCTGCAGGGGGACAATTGGACACCTTCTCACAGAGAAGAAGGGGGTGAGGGTGAGGGAGGCATCTGGGGTGGGGTAACCTATCTGGGAGTCAGGGTTTGAAAGTGCTAAAATTCAGGAATGGAAGAAATCAAGTCACAGTTTATTTTTTAAGCAAGAAAAAGAAAAAGATAAACACTGATTCATAATATACTTTCCTTAAAATCAATTAATAACTGAAACTGTTTCAAAGAAAATTGACTATAATTATTGATCAACGTGAACGGGTGGGATCTAGAAGTAAAATCATCTCCCTTATTGGAAAGTTAAAGAATGTGAGGGACAAAAACAGAAAAACAATCAAATAAAAGGGCAAGGAATTTTCAGATGTAAATGAAGCATTCCATAAATTGGAGGAGATTTTTTGAGTTGCCCAAACTCCATATGAAAAAGCTAATTGATGCACAGATTAACTTTGTATCTTGACACTCATTTGCATAAGACAACAGGAGTCTATGAGATGTATTGGGATCTCTGGCATATAGAAACCACTTAATAAATGTTTATTGGATTTTATGATCTCTAATGGAGGAGCATAAGTTGAAGTCTCTAATTGACATTCCATTCCAGACATGAAATCAGGGAGAATTTTCTAACAGGAGAAGCTGTACCTCTCTCACCTCCAGCTTTGTAGGTGACAACTCCAGGGTTGCGGTCCTAAACAATAAATATGAGAATAATTGAAGAGGTTTCTGACAATCTTGGGCTGAGTGTCTCTTCCCTTAATAAATGAGCACAGCATATTCAACAGAATAAAAGCATTGTAAAACCTCAGCTAAAAGAGAATAGTAATATACAAGGCTAGAATTGAAAAAGATTACCAATCTTAACAGATTGATTTATCCAACAAAGATGCCTTACCATGTCTCTTCAAGTCTTAGCTAATGTCTCAACTTCTGCAAGAAGCTTTACCCAGTCCTCCTTAATCTTAGTATCATCCCTCTGAATGTTTATAGGCAGCAAGGAAGGAATAATAGTAGATAGGGAGAAATTGAAAATAAGAAAGAATGAAAATTATCAATGGGGCAAAAATCTTAGAGGAGATGGAAGTTGGGGGTAGGTCTTATCAAAAATTTTTAAAAGCCATCTCTTTTAATTTTGAAACAAAGAAGAAAAGTGGAACAAAGTTACAGAGTTAGGAGTGTGGATTAGAGAAGATGAGATTTCTACATTACCTCTTCTCCACTCAAACACACAATCATTACCCTAGTTCAGCCCTTCATTGCCTTTTGCATGAAAAAGAATAGCCCCTTAAATGGTTTCCCTGCCTCTAGCCTCCTTCATTTTCAATCCATCCATTCTGTCAATGCCCAAGTAGTCCTTCAAATGTAATATTTATCATTGGCAGTTTTAAACACAATACAATACAATACACAAACACTCACAAACACAGTCCACTCTTTAGGGTAGCATTTCAACCCTATATAATCTGACCCAGTCAACCTTCTAACAATATTTAATTTTCAGAAATACTCATTCATGTCTAGTTTGTTTCTCAGTTCTCCTAAATCCAGCATTTGCCCATATCATCATCTCAATGCCTGCCACAATTTTTTCTGTCATTTCTACTGGCTGAAATCCTTTTCTTACCAAATCAGGGATTCTGTCTTTTCTGAGGGCTTTCCTGACTCGTGTTCTCTCTTATCTCAATTTCTTAATGTAACTTTGCTTAAAAGAGGGGTTCTTAACTTTTTAATGTCTTGAACCCCTTTAATAATCTGGCAAAGTCTCTGGATCTCAGAATCACTTTTTAAATTGCACATAATTAAAAAAAAGAATTATTTTGAAAAAAGCCAACTAGAAAGGATGTGTCAAAAGTCACAGTGAAATTTTAAGGTATTAGACCTTTTGGGAAACTCTGTATAGAAATATAATTTTATCTAAAAAGTTAAGAACTCCTCATCTAGAACTTTTTTATACTTGGATCATTTTTATTTGAGCAGATATTCCAAAGCTCTCCACTCTAACCACCTGATTTGATTTTTAGCTTCCTATAGGAATGTAAATCTAAGTCAGTCACTCTACTAACATTAATTGAGCCATACACAGCTACTATGAGCTAGGAACTAAGTGCTGGGGATATAACTAAAGACAAAATGAAATTAAGTCAAAGGAAACTAAGTAAATTTCCTTAGAAGTATTAGTTTTAATCCTTCTGAAGAAGGAACCTTAGAAGTCTTTAAGTTCAATACTCTCATTTTCCAAATAAGAAAACTGAAATCATGAGCTATTAAGGGACTTGTCCAGATCACATAGCTAATAACTGTATAGTCTAGCAAAAGGTAAGATCTGAACCTAAATCTTGCTAACTCTAGGTTTGGCATTCTATCTACATTACACCACACTGCTTCTTTTGGGGGCACTTATGTTTTCCTTTATCTTATATTCCCACCATATAGCACAATGCTACATATAACAGAAAGAGAGCTCCCAGTGAAAGAGTTCCTTTCATAAAGTCAAATCCCAAACTCTCTTTAACTTAGGAGATAAATCCTTGGGAATTACATGAAGTACTGAGAAATCCTTGTTTCTTGACTTGTCCAATGACTTGTCCAGATCATAGTAAGTAAATGTCATCAGGGCAAGATTTGAACCAAGACTGAATCTACAACATAGATATCTCTCACCTTAGCATTGTTGATGTTTAATAAATGTTTGCTGAAAGAATGAACATATTAGTTATTTTACTCATATATAAGCATTCGGTTCTATAATTTCTATGAATACAGATAAGTTCTGTTTGGTTTAACATCAAGATGTATGGCAGGATCAGCGGAAATTTGGAACCAGAAGATTTGGGTTCAAATTCTGCCTCTGCCATTTACTACCCCTTTAGTTGGACCCTTCTTGTGAATCAGGGGATTGGACAAAGTGATCTCTAGACTTGTTTCTGGCTCTAAATTTCTGTCTTATTATATAGAAAAAAACTTGTGCTTTGGAGGCTCCTTGATATGCAAAAGAATATCCGGTCACAAATAGATTTTTTTTTTACCCAATTATAACAATTGGCTTCATGACCATAAACAATTCAGTGTTCCCTCCCAAATGTTGAAGGATATAGGGATGTAGAAGGTGGTAGCTAAGATTCTTTCCAATTATAAAATTTATGATTCTTTGTAAATATGATCACCTATTTTAATTTGTACTCAGATGTCTGATTCTTGGATTTCAAGTTTACATTTCCCATTCTCTGAACTTGAAGATTGACAGCTAATTTTTGCCAGCTTTGTTAAAATCTGCAGATGCTCTTTTGACTCAAGTAGTTACTATTGTTGAAAGAGAATATTTCTGTAATAGTTTTCATATTAGTAAGTGAGGTAAGTAGGTGTGTATAGGGTAGAAGAGGCAGTAGATAAGGTGGTGCATATGGAAGGTTAACACATAATGTCAAACTTTGCCAGAAAACATATTTTGGAAAAAAATAATTCCTTGAACACCTTTCTACTGAAGAACATAAATGGTGTCAACTTGCAATTAGACTACATGGATATGAACTGGCTTCCATATTGTTCAGGCAAACGTAACTTGTGCCCACCCCTGAAAGGAAGACCACAGCTGTTGAACAGAGCCCAGCAAAACAATGTTAACAGCTTAGGAAAGAAAGTGAAGAAGAATATTTATCCTCCTGAAATTTTCTCAAACAACTATGTCTAACTTGAAAATGTGGCTTCAATCCCTTGCACAACTATTATTTTCTTTAAAACAAAGTTTTGTGTTTGTGTGTATGTGTATGTGTGTGTGTGTGTTTATAAAGTCTCTTTTGATTTTTTCTTTTTTCCTCCTGGCAGGAAAACAACACATTTGGGGCCAAGACATTCAAAAATGATCTCCTGGGGGGTGGAGGAGGGACATGGCTTCTGAGCCCACAAATAGTTGCAGGTGCAAAAAATGTGCACACGAAAAGGGAGGTCTGGTCGAGGCCCCTTTTAAAATATGGCCTTTTAAGTTCAATAAATCTCTTTGCTCTTCTCTTTGTAGGCTCTGCTTTCCTCCCACGCTCATATGCTTAGGCCCTGGCTCCAATGTGGCCTCCAGAAGGAATTTTCATGTTTGTTGTGAAGTTTTCCATAATTACATAATAGCAGAAGTCTGAGTTTGTGTTGAGGTGACTGAAAAATGCAGGGCCAAGGATTACAGTCACATAATTAGTTCATTTACTGTAAGAGCCAAGTGTTCCTTCCTGTGTCAAGCTTGGAGAGGATGCCCTGGAAGGACTTCCTCCCATCTTCTGAATCATTTCTCCATGATACTTCAGTAGATCAATCATCCTCAGGTGTTTGACCATGATTCTTTTGAATATTGCTGTGTTACATGCAGACACGCACACACTCCTACACCCACACACCACACATGCATTCACACCCAATAATAGACACACACTCATATAGACATATACATACTCACTTACCCCCTACACACACACACACACACACACACACACACACCCTTTGTTTGATGAAGGAGACAGGAGCAATGAAACTAAAGAGGTTTCTTTGAATGTCTTTCTGTCTACATAGTGGCAGAATCAGTGCAGAGTTTGTTTAGTCCATAGCACCTTGATTCAGCTGATTAGTATCTAGAAAGCTTTATTTCCTACCTTGAGGAGTAGAGCACCAAGGTGAGGGGGATAAAGAAAAAAAGATGTCACTTGAAATAAAAAAGCTTTCCAAATCAAGTACCCTAGTTATTAGCACTCATTCCAACCTTCTGCCTCCAGTAGAATATAAGCTATTTGAGGGCAAGAGCCACCTAAAGTTTATTTTTGAGTGCAGTTTTTGAACATATACTACAGTGTCTCAGGATTCAAGAGTTGCAGCTATCTAGTCTTACTTAGACCTAAAAAGAATCTCTATTATAATATAAAGGTTGAATGATTATGTAGTCTGTTTAGAGATCCTCAAAGAGAAAGAACTCACCTCCTACAAGACAAACTAATCCACTTTTGATAGTCACTTTGATCTGTCTGATTGAATTTGACATACAGGCAGAGGCAGAAGTCAGCTCTTAAGCTCTTGATACCATTTCCCTCACTCAGGTAGATCTTGTTATTATGCAACTGCTCCAACATATCACTTCCTTTCTGACTATAGAATTAATTGCTTGATGACTCTCCTATTATACTGTGAGCTCTTTGATAGCAATCAATCAATATCTGCCAGGTACTTGCTAAGCAATGGGGACACAAAAAGAAGTTAAAACAGTCCCTGCCCCAAGGAGCTCACAGTCTAATGGGGAAGACAACAAATAAACCCATCTATCCAAAATAAGCCCTATACAGGATAAATAGGAAATAACTAGAATTAAGGAAAGTTCAGAAAAACCTCCTGAAGATGGTAGGATTTTAGTTGGAACTTAAAGGAAATTAGAGATAGCAGTAGGAGGAGATAAGGAAGGAGAGAATTCCAGGTAGGGGCATAGACAGAGAAAATGCCTGTAGCTAAGACATAGAGTGTCTTATTCATGGGGCAACCAAGAGACCAGTGTTGGATAAAAGAATAGGAATAAAGAGTAAAATGTAAGAAGACTGGAAGGAGGGTGGGAGAAGGAGTTGTTTAAAGGACTTTGAAAAGCAAAGAGAGCATTTTGTACTTGATCCTGACGATGATAGGGAGCACTGAAGTAGAGTGATGTGACATGATTGGAACCTTTGCTTTAGGAAAATCAATTTGACAACTGATTTGAGAATGTATTAGAGTGAGGAGAAACTTGGGAGAGGCAAACCCAACAGCAGATTACTGCAAATAATACATGTGGGAGATGATAAGGGTTCATGCCATAATGGTGGCAGTATAAGAGGAGAGAAGAAGGCACAAAGGAAGATAAAATGGACAGGTATTGAAAACAGATTGGGTGTGGGGAGAAGGGAGAGATAGGGAAGAATTGAAAAATGTTCTAGGTTGATAGCTGGAATGACTGGGAGGGTGGCAATGCTTTCTACAGTAAAAGGGAAGGTAATGGTGAAGGCAGAGTTTAAGGGAAAAGATAATAAGTTCTGTTTTTCCCTCATTACTGTATTTTTCCAGCAAGGATCATTGTGTATACTTGTTCTGGTCATGCTGTTATTCTCATTTTGTTTTATTTAGCATCTCACATATTACTGAAAGCTGCACATTGGGAATTATGATGTTGGAGTCTCAATGATCATCAATGAAGAAAATAAGTTTGCAAAAAAAATAGTTTAGTTTTTAACTATTTTGTCCCCTTCCTCTGTTTTATTCTAAGTTCAATAAGGATGATCTGGATTAATTGGTCCACCACAAGTTTTCTATAAACTTGTCTATACATGTTAAACTCTGAATAATAAATAAAATTGATTCTATCTAGACAGACAGGAAATCACTAGTTTTCAAAATAGTAGTCATTTCAGAATCAGCTTTTATTTTCTCTTTTCTTCTTATAAGTTTATGAGGCAATAATGTTCATAGTCTTCCATCTACTACTTCATAAGATTTTATAAACGAGTCCATAATCTAAATCTATGTATCTCATTAATGGTCACATCTCTTCACTCATCCAGAGGAATAAATATTTTCTGGTCATCTCCTGTGTCAATGTCTGATATTTTATTCATTTCCCACTTTATGGTGTCAATATGCTTGCTTAAGTATATCAAATTGAAGTTGTTTTAATTGCATATTGAATCTTCTTTTATTTTTGTGCTTTTTTCTAATTAGGTTTAGATCTTTAACTCTGTTCTAACAAGTCTTCAGTCTAATCATATGCAAACAGCTGATTCAGAAATGACTCTAACATTGGTGACTAGTGATTTCCTGTCTGTTAATATGCCATTAATTTCATTTTTATTCACTGTTTATCATATTAAGCTCCTACCACACTCTTCTTAATGAAAGTTTTAATGCTACTTAATCATGAGATATTTATGTGTTCTCTTTATTTTCTTAATACTGAGTCATTTTTCCAGTGAATTTTTTTCACCATTCTTCCCTGGGTTCACTTGCACTAAAGTACTGAATAATAACTTAAATGTTGATTTAATTTGGAAAGATTTAATAAGTTCTTCATAGAATTTCTCCACCTTCTTATCCTTCACAGTAGATGTCAGTACATGAGCTGCAATTACCTTCATGGTGGTATTTTTGTAGCTTTTTTGTCATGAGTATATAGATACAAGCTGATGAAGAATATCATGACCTCTTAATTTTTAACCTTCTTGATTTCTCTGAAGTCTTTGATACTGATTATTATCCTCTCCTCCCGAATTCTTTTTCATCTCTATTTTTGTTTGTTTGTTTGATTGTTTATTTGTTTGTTTATTTTTGACATTACTCTTTTGGTTTTCCTCCTGCCTCTCTGACCATTTTCTTATCCTTTATTGGACTGTCATCTATACTGCACCTTCTAATTGTAGGTGTACCTCCAAATCTAGCCTATGCCTTTTTTGCTCTCTTCACACTCTCTCTTTCTCCTTGAGTTATCATAAAGCTACTTGATTCAGAGGTGATTTCTATATTGGAGACTAGACATTTCCTATTTATTTAGATGTGAACCTTTCAAACTATTTGTCCTGTAGATATCACAAATTCAATATATCCCAAACTATATTCATTATCTTAAACCCAAGTCCACCCTCATTAAGAACTTCCCTATTTCCTTCTGTCAAAGGGCACCCACTCCCTTCTTTGAACAATGTAGCTTCACATTCTAACTCTTCACCCTCAGTCCCAATATTCAGATCTTGTTAGTTCTATCTTGTAACATCTTTCATACCTGTGTCCTTCTCTCTAACTCACAATAACCACTTTAATTTAGGCCTTATTAATTCTTTTTTGTTTTTGTTTCTGCTAGGCAGTAGGGTTAAGTGACTTACCCAAGGTCACACAGCTAGGTAATTATTAAGTTCCTGAGGTCAAATTTGAACTGAGGTCCTCCTGACTCCAGGGCCAGTGCTCCATCCACTGTGCCACCTAGCTGTCCCTACCCTATTAGTTCTTACCTGAATTGTTGAGATAACCTGCTAACTAGTAATTGTTTTTCCACTCCAATCCATCTAGCTGCCAGAATGATTTTACTAAAGCACAGATCCGACCACATCATTCTCCTATTTTACAATTGAGAATCAAATATAAACTTCTTTATTTGGCATGTAAAGCCCTTTACAATCTGGCATCAAACTACCTGCCCAGACTTTTTACACATAGCATCACACCACAATCATGTAATTCAGTCAAACTAGTCTTCTTACGCTTCCTTACACATCACACTTCACCTCCATGCCTTTAAATGTCTGTTCCCATTAACTGATTCCCATAATTCTATGCATTTCTTTCTGAATTGACTTAGAATATCTGGCTTCCTTCAAGGTTCAGCTCAAAAGCTTCTATATTAACTCTTTCCTAGTGCCTTCCTCCCAAATTTGCTTTCAAATATTTTACATAGGTCATGTACTCTAGGTAGATAGTAATCTCTTTGTAGGCAGGAGCCATTTTTTATCCTTTTTTATGTCTCTGGAAATATAGAATGTGGTTAATAAATACTTGCCAATTAATTTTTGTTGCTTTTGAGCACATAATAAAACCAGTTCTGTCCCTATATGTATTGTCTTCTGAAAAGAATCTGTCAAACATTTTTCCAGTTTTTGCAAGAACTTCTTTTTGTCATTTTGCTTCATTTAAAGTGAAAATATTAAAATTCAATATGATTCAATTTTTCTAGTAACATTCTGTAAGTCACTGGACAATGGTCTCAATGTCAGTACCAACTATTTATTTCACAGGATAATCAAAAATTTAATGATTCTCAGCATCCTCTCTGCCCTTCCTACTACCCCTCATTTCCAATATATTGCTATTCCTATTTTATAACATCTTTCAGTAAAGAAATAGAAAAAAGTTGTGCAGATTTGAGGCATTTTTTTCCCCATGAGTTGCGATGGTCAAATAATTTGCTACAAAATAGGCAGCATACTCATGGTGAACCTTCCCAAACTGAGAAAGGCTGAACCTCAGAAAAGAGACATAAAATGTTGCTAGAACCATATTCAAAGTCTTTTCAACATAAAAGAGTCAACAGTTTGAGATCCATTTACATGGTTTCCTAAGATCCCAGGACCGCCTCCTCATCACAGTGAGGCACTTGACAAAGATTTCATAGAACATTGCTAAGGACAACAAAAAATGACATTTTTAACTAAATGAGAAAAAAATGTCAAAGGAGGAGCATGATTGCTTTTTATAAAGAGAAGAGAAAGTTAAATCATTCATTTCTCATTTTTTTATGTTCTCCAACAAAAAAAAAATATATCATCACATTGGGAAGACTAGAGCAAACACAGTTAGAAGGGAGTAGAAATTGTAAATAGGTAGAGAGATGACAAGGTCTTCGATGAGCCAAAGTCACCAAGTCTTAATCAATTGTCACAGTGTAGCAAGAAATATTATGCGCTTTTGGAGGTATCACTGATTATTGAGAACAAAATCTGCTACATTCTACATGATTAAGGGAAAGGTTGTCTCAATTTTCATAAGATGAGAAAGCCCTCACATAAGAGATCCTATGACCAATGAACATGAAGTAAATTTCTGGGGGAAAATTTTTTACAAGAGTCATTTCTGAATCAATCATATCTCCATAAAGTCCCTCAAACTAGACTATCAATTAGTTATACATCAAAGGTAAAAATCAATATCAAACCATTTAAAAGGATAAAAATAAGTATAAAACACCATATGAAATTGCAATGGTTCCAATATGACCAATTCAAACAAATAATTGCTGTTGAAAAATGGAAATGATATAGCAAAAAAAAACCAACCCCAAATGATTGACACTGATGTAGAAAAAACTAAGGAAAAGAAATAAATAGCCAAAATATTGCTATCCATCTGGTGTAATAGATTAGAACCCTAAGCCTAAAGTCAGGAAGACTCATCTTCCTAAGTTCAAATCTGACCTCAGACATTACTAGTTGTGTGACCTTGAGCAAATTACTTAACCATGTTTGTCTCAGTTTCCTCATCTACTAAATTAACTGGAAAATGAAATACAAAACACTCCAATATCTTTGTAAAGAAAATCCCAAATAAGGTCATGAAGAGTTAGGGAAAAATTAAATAATTACAAAAACCTGTCTTGAGAAATGGTGAGAAAATTTATCACAGGATGACATGATATAAAATGAATTTTGAACTTCAATTTGCATATTTGGAGACATGCTTGAATTGATAACATCACAAATTTATTGAAATAATAAAGAATTGTTATTAAAAGAAATGATTTTTTGGAATTGAGATCATAAAGCTATTTTACCAAAAAACCAGCAAAATTTTAGATGGAAAAGGTTTTACTAGGTTAAATTTCATTTTTTTCAAAACTGTAATAGGTTAGTCAATCCTAATCTATCAGGATCTCATTGAGAGATTATATTGGTGGATCAAGGGATTGCCACTGGCATTTTGATTGATAGATGTAAATAATTTTGGTATTCAGAATTTGGTAGGTTACTTGACCCAAAGAGCAGTCATTAAAAGTCATTAGAAGATTGATTTCAACCTAGAGGGAGATCTCTGTTGGTTTAACCTAATGAATAATTCTTTGACCTGTGCTATTCAATATAAGTGATTTAGATGATGGTATAGATGGCACATTTATCAACTTTTATAATGAAAATGAACATTTTCATAAAGCTTGAAAGCTTGAAATGTTATTTACAAATAGTTGATCCTCATTATGGCCTTTATTATCTCCATTTTATATATGTGAGAAAACTAAGGTGGATGGACTTGCCTGGGCTCCCCAAAATACTAAGGACCTGAAGCAGGATTTGAACTCAGATTTTCATGATTCCAGATGCAACACTATCCATTGTACCACCTAGTTGCCTTTAGTAACAAGTAACATTTATATGGCATTTTAAGGTTTTCAAAGGACTTTTCATTAATTCACAAAATAACCTTTGAAGTAAAGTGTTATTATCTTCATTCTACAGATGAAGAAATAGATTGAGAAAAGGTAAATGACTTGTTCAGTGTGACATAGGTAGTAATTGTCTGGAACAAAATTTGAATTCAGGTCTTCTTGACTCCACATTATTCACTGTATCTATTGTCTTTCTAAAACAAAACTCTGTCTAAAACAAAACTGAAAGGGACTTGTGAAATGTCTGAGAAAATTAAAAAAAATGAAAATTGGAATATTAGACCAACTTTAAGATAAAATTCAATTGGAAAAAATATAAAATTTTACAGAAATTTTTTAGAGGATCAGCAAGACATAATGGTTAGGGAAATGACCTTGAAGCCAGAAAGACCTTGGTTCAGTTCCTACCTGTGATACATATTGGCTTTGTGACCCTTGGAAAATTATTTACCATGCAATGCTCTAGGTAATTAATTAAAATGGGAAGTTACAGCAAAGGTATCAGGATCTTCTCATCCAAGAATTTTATTTATTAATGAAATCCCAACTCCTATTTCTAAGTATAAAGTCTTATAATGGAAATTTTAAAAATTCAGTTGTAGAAGATGGGGGACACATGGCTAGGCAATAGTTCATATGAGAAAAGTTTGGGTGTTTTCCCGATATGTAAGTTCAATATGAGTCAGAGTGTGACATGGCAGCCCAAAGGCTCATGCCATCTTTGGTTACATTCATGTAGTTATAGTGTCCAGATTTAGAGATGTGATAGCCCTACACACATAATTGGAGCATTCCAGATGTTCAGTTCTGGGAACCACACTTTTGGATGAACACTGGAAAATTGTAGCAGGCCCAGAGGAGGACAATCAGGGTGGTTAAAAGATTAGAATCTGTGTTATATGAAGATTCATTTAAGAACTGTAGAATCAGCCTGCAGAAGCGAAGACTCAGAGGAGGAATGAAAGATGTCTCAGAGTATTTTTTTAGGTTTTTGCAAGGCAAATGGGGTTAAGTGGCTTGCCCAAGGCCACATAGCTAGGTAATTATTAAGTGTCTGAGACCGGATTTGAACCCAGGTACTCCTGACTTCAGGGCCAGTGCTTTATCCACTGTGCCACCTAGCCACCCCGTATCTCAGAGTCTTTTAAGGGACATTATATTGATGAGAGATTAACTCATTCTATTGGCCCCAGTGAACAGAACAAGGAGCAACAGATGGATATTGTAGGAAAACAAATTTATGTTTGATTTAAGGAAAAACTACTAATAATTAGAGGTCTCCAAACAGTGTCTTAGTAAGCAGGAAACAGTTGCTTAGCACTAGAGGTCTTCAAGTGAACCTGGATCACCTATTGTCAGAGATAGTGTAGGACACACTTTTGTTCTGGAGTGTTGACCTCAGAAATGATCTGAGAAATCCAATCCAAGACTAATATTTCATACCTCAATTCAAACAACATTTTTTAGGGTTTTTTTGGCAAGGTAATGGGCTTAAGTGGCTTGCCCAAGGCCATACAGCTAGGTAATTATTAAGTGTCTGAGTTCAGATTTGAACTCAGGTCCTCCTGACTCCAGGGCCGGTGCTCTATCCACTGCACCACCTAGCCACCCCTCAAACAACATTTTTTAGAAAGTTTATTCTTAAACTGGGGTACTGGGGTTTGAAGGATTTTTCTATGATGGCAGGAATATCAGCAGAGGCCTTTAGTTTGTACTCCCCTCTTCAAATGTTTTTGGCATTTCTTTGATACTTGTGGAAATTTCTAGAAAATTTTCATGGTCAGGAGTTAATTTCCAGGGAGTGTTAAGGTAATTGAAAGAGCAAATGAAAAAAAAATTATTTTGATACACAGTTCTAGGAAAACTCAGCAGAATGTGTTGACTTTTG
Organism: Macrotis lagotis; assembly: GCF_037893015.1. Taxonomy (NCBI): domain Eukaryota; kingdom Metazoa; phylum Chordata; class Mammalia; order Peramelemorphia; family Peramelidae; genus Macrotis; species Macrotis lagotis. The sequence continues at coordinate 105,797,110 of NC_133662.1, read as the reverse complement.
TTGGCTCAACACATTGTATGAAGGAGAAAAAAGGTGAAAATAATTTATTTATCTAAACTTAACTAGGAATGATGACTGGAGACCTTCTGTGGAGAGAGATGAGGCAGAAAGAAATAACTGACAAATCTCAGCGGCTTGAGCAGATCTTTTTTCTGCATCATCTGGGGCAGATTAAATTCAGAACTAAATGTGTTGTTGAAAGCCTCAAGGTAAATGCCCTCAGTGGTCAAACTCTTAGAAAGTAGTGATATTTTCCCAAAGCAGCACCAGTCACAGTACCTATGAGAAGTACAAATAGTACCAACAGTATCAGAGTATCAATGTGTCATCGTACTGTTGAGAAGCACCAATGGGGAAGCCGTGAAATAAATGATTGATAAGAAGGGGGCAGCTAGAAAGCCCAGTGGACAGAGGCTGGGTCTGGAATCAGGAAGATCTGAGTTCAAATCCTTCCTCAGACACTTTCTAACTGTATAGCTCTGGGCAAATCACTTACCCCTATTTGCCTCAACTTCCTCGTATGTAAAATGGGAATGATAAAAGCACCTCCCTCTTAGGGTTATTGTGAGGATCAAATGAAATAATAATTGCAAAGCATTTAGTCCAGTTCCTGCATATCATAAACACTATTTAAATGTTTGATGTTATTATTATTATAAGAAGCAGGATAGCCTCAGTCTCATAGGAGAGAAGCAATAATTGGGATCTTTGAAATCCAAAGCAGTGACAAAGGGCAGGACTTCATATGCAGAGGTAGCATAGGATAGGGAATGCTGGGGACATCCTTAGGAATTAAGTTCAGAGGAATCAGTAGCAGCAGCAGCCAACTTCAGAGATTACTCAAGAGACCAAGGCATAAGAATTCAGGCAGGAGCAGTTTCCCAGTTGTGACAGGAGACAGATAGCAATGGTGCCTTACCATCTTCCACCTATGATCATGAGTTTTGAATGAAACAAATGTATGAAAAAACCATTTATTAAGCATTTTCTCTATGCCAAATAGTATATTAACTGCTGAGAACACAAGTACAAAAACAAAAAGCAATCCTTGTCTAAAAAGGGATTACATATTAATTAATGTTAACTGTTGTTACTATTATTACTTGTAATAAGTGGAGAATAACACATAGGTGGTAGACCAGCAGTCTGGTCTAGAGAAGTATAGGAATGATCTGGGGCCCTAAGGAAATAGATTGATATACTCCATTCATGAACAATAAAGATGATTTGAGTGTTGAACTTTAAGAAATATGTGATTTCAGATACAAACAAGATATCTAATACAGATGAAAAACATAAGTGACTTTTTTTCTTGCTTTTAAGAAACTTAAAATCTGACATAGGGAATATGATATGTATTTGAGTAGATGTGATATAAAGTAGAATGTAGGAAGGGGAAAGAACAGATGCTGACAACATACTTTAAGAAATTTTAATATGGAGAGGTGGCTAGGTAGCACAGTGAATAGAACACCGGTCCTGGAGTCAGGAGTACCTGAATTCAAATATGATGTCTGAGGCCGAATTTGAACTAATTACCTAGCTGTGTGGCCTTGAGTAAGCCATTTAACCCCATTGCCTTGCAAAAAACCCACTAAAAATAAAAAAAGAAATTTTAATATGGCAGGGCAAAGGAGGGGTATTAGATAATCAGAGGTAACACTTGATCTGGGTCTTGTAGGAAAAGTAAGACTTCAGTAGATAAAGGCATAAAGAAAGTACAGCCTAGGCATAGGATTAACCTATATACATGAATACATGAAGGCAGGAAAGAGCAGAATGTGATTTATGAAAAGTTAATAATCCAATTACTCTGAAACATAGAATGCATGCAGTATAATACTAACAAATAAGTGCAACTAGAAGTTGAAAAGGTCATGAACAAAACTGTCCTTTCTAATTCCAGGCAACCATGTGTACTGGCTAACTCACTGCCTGGGCACTTTGGGATTGATGAAACTATCTGTCTTTGGAAATTCCATTAATGAGTGATTTGGGGATAAGAAAGTCATTCCTTATTGGAAGGAAGAACCAATGACTCATTGAAAGTTTAAAAAGGGAATGGTTCTGCACTTAGATTATTGCTTTTTTAAATTCTCCATGAGGATTATTTAATGGATTCCATGAGAATTTTAAAGGGCTGAAGGATGTCATTGCTAAGTCACTATCAGTGATCTTTAAAAAAAAAACCATGGGGGGCGGAGCCAAGATAGTGACATGAAGGGAATGATTCTTAGGAGCTCTCTGATAAAAACTCATAAACTAAGGACTCTAACTAAACTTTCGAGAGACAGAACCCACAAAGGGACCCAGTGAGGCAGTTCTCCTGCTCAAGGTAACCTGGAAAAGAGCAGAAAGGCTCTGTTCCCCGGGGTCGGAGGGGCGGCCAGCCAGAGGGGTGGCCTGCCAGAGCCAAAGAACTTCAGCCTCCCGGAGGCAGCCCCAGGGTGCTGGGAGTCTCAGCTCACAGCAGCGGGGGAGTCTCCTGAGTTACACCCTGGGGAGCACCAGGCACAAAGTGGGGGAACAGTGGGGGACCTCTGCCAGAGCGAGCATGTGGAGCCCAGCCCTTAGGTCACACAGCAAGCAGCATAGTCTTTCTGCAGCCCAGATGCTGGAAACAGAAGCAGGCGGAGCCAGTAAGCAGGACCCCCCAGGGCATGAGCCCATTGAGCTGAGGGAGGGGAGCAAAGAGAGACTGCGGAGCTCTGTCCTCTGCCCCTGGAACAGGACTCTGGGGTTCTGACCACATTCAGATCCTGATCCCAGTCTAGGCCCCCCCATAGTACAACAGCCCCCCCCCCCCACCTCAGTCCATGGCAGAGGGGGGCGCTTATGGTCATTCACAGACCAGGAGGGAGGACAGAACCTCACACACTGAGACCCTTGTGGGAGTGTCCCAAAAGCTCAGGAAGCACCCCCAAAAAACAGGCTTAGGCTGGGAAAATGAACAAGCAAAGAAACAGGAGGAAGACCATTGAGTAATATTTTGCAAATGAGCCCAAGAAGGATCAAAATACTCAGTCTGAAGATGAGGAAGCACAAGCTCCTGCATCTAAAGACTCCAAGAAAAACAGAAATTGGGCTCAGGCTATGATAGAGCTCAAAAAAGACTTTGAAAATCAAATGAAGGAGTTGGAAGAAAAATTGGGAAAAGAAAGGAGAGAGATGCAGGAAAAACATGAAAATGAAGTCAGCAGCTTAGTCAAGGAAATCCAAAAAAATGCTGAAGAAAATAGCATGCTAAAAACCAGCTTAGGTCAAATGGATAAAACAGTTCAAAAAGTTGTTGAGGAGAAGAATGCTTTAAAAAGCAAAATTGGCCAGATGGAAAAAGAGATAACAAAACTCTCTGAGGAGAACAAATCCTTCAGAGAAAGAATAGAATTCAGAGGGAGATTGATGAATTTACCAGAAATCAGGAATCAATACTTCAAAACCAAAAAAATGAAAAATTAGAAGAAAATGTGAAATATCTCATTGAAAAAACAACTGATATGGAAAACAGACTTAGGAAAGATAATTTGAAAATTATTGGAATACCTGAAAGTCATGATCAGGAAAAGAGCCTTGACATCGTTTTCAAAGAATTACTACAGGAAAATTGCCCTGATATTCTAGAAGCAGAGGGCAAAATAGAAATGGAGAGAATCCACCAATCCCCCTGAGAAAGAGATCCCAAAAAACCAACCCCCAGGAATATTATAGCCAAGTTCCAGAGCTCCCAAGTCAAAGAGAAAATATTACAAGCAGCCAGAAAGACACAGTTCAAATATCATGGAGCTGCAGTCAGGATCTCACAGGACTTAGCAGCAACTGCATTGGAAGCTCATAGGGCTTGGAATACAATATACCAGAAGGCAAAAGAGCTTAGAATGCAGCCAAGAATGAACTACCCAGCAAGGCTGAATGTCCTCTTCCAGGAAAAAGATGGACTTTCAATGAACCAGGAGAATTCCAAAGGTTCCTTTTGGAATGGCCAGAGCTGAACAGAAGGTTTGATCTTCAGATACAGGACTCAGGTGAAGCATGGAGATTGGAGGAGAGGGGGGAAATATGAGGGACTTAATGATGATGAACTGCATGTATAGAAAAATGATACTGATAATATTCATATGAACCATCTCAGTTAATAGAGCAAGTAGAGGGAGCTTTTATAGTTGAAGCACAGGAGAAAGCTGAATTCAAAGATAAAATATGGTGTAAAAATGGAGTCAATAGGGAAAAAAAGGGAAATGGAATGGGAGAAAGAAAAAGGAGAGGGGGAATAGTCCAAGATATTTCACATAATAAGATTTTTTTTTATTACTATGAGCTATTGCAATGATATGGAAGGGGGAGGCAAGGGGGAATGAGAGAACCTTTGCTCTCATCAGAGATGGCTAGGAGAGGAAACAGCAAATATACTCAATGGGGTATAGACAACTGGAGTAAGAAGGAGGGGGGAGCAGGGGGAAGGGGTGGGGATGTGAATAAAGGAGGAGAGGATGGACCATGGTGGGCAGAGTGGTCAGATATAACACATTTTCTTTTTTACTTCTTGCAAGGGGCTGGGATTGGATGGTCTGCCCAGGACCATAGGGCCAAGTGGATTCTGGGCCTAAGGGGTGGTATGGAGGCTCAGGGCTTCTTGGCCCCAGGACCAGGGATCTGTCTGCTGAGCCAGTCAACAACCCTACAGCAGAGTCATAGTGAAAGGAGAGAGAAAATAGAGTACATGGTAGTGGAGAAATAAGAAAGGAGGGAGTTGCGATCAGCAATGGCAACGTTGGAAAAATATGGAAGTAACTTTTGTGATGGACTTATAAAGAATGTGATCCTCTCATGACAGAGTTGATGGTGTTGGAACAAAGACTGAAGCACATTTTTTGTTATTATCATTTGGGGGAGGGTGCAGGGCAAGTAGGGCTGGGTGGCCTGCCTGGGGCCACATAGCAGGGTGATCTTTGGGTGTCTGGGGCCGGATTTGGACCCAAGTCCTCCTGGATCAAGGGCCAATGCTCTGTCTGCCACCCAGCCACCCCTACTATTATTACTATTTTATTTTATTTTCGGTCATTTTTTTTCTTCTTTTTGGTTTTTGCAGGGCAGTGGGGATCCGGTGGCTTGAATGTCACATGGCTGGGTGATTATTGGGTTGACGAGACTGGATATGGACTCGGGTGCTCGTGGCTCCAGGGCTGGTGCTTCGTCCATTGCGCCACCTGGCCATACCTACAATTATTACTATTTTTTTTTAATTTTAATTTTTTTCTCTCCCTTTACTTTTTTTGCCCAAGCAAGTCTATCTATATTCATGGGGGGAGGGGTATTTTGTTTACTTGTAAACAAGTATATTTTATTAATGTAAAAAAAAATTTGTACAAAATGAGAATAAAAAATAAATTTAAAAAACCATGGAGATGCACTTAAAGTACTCAAAAAAGAAAAATATTTTGATTTTTCACTATAGAAAAGATAATGGTATCTATAACTTGACTTTGATTCTTGATAAATTTTTTAAAAGCATATTATTAAAAATAATTACTGGTCACTAGTTCACTAGCACAAACATTAAGAACATCAAGAAGAGCCATACCAGAACAAATGTGTTTTCTCTTTTGAAAAGGTTATTAGACTGATGAATCAGAGAAACACTATACACATACTTTGTCTATGTTCTAGAAAAATATTCCACAATTTCTCATTTCATTCTTGTGGAAACAGTGGTGAGAGATGGGCTAGATGAGAGAATAATTAGATGGATTTAGTTGAATGATAAAGACTAAAAAATAGTCATTAATAATATAGTGTCAACTTGAAAGATGGTCTCTAGTGGAGTATCCCAAGGATCATGGCTTTCTGCTACTTTTTAAAAAATCAATATTTCTTTTATTAAAAACTCCTTTTTTTACATTTGGATTTTTGCATGGAATTTCAAGTGAAGAAATATATACTTCTTTTTTTAAAGATTTTTATTTATTTTTGAGTTTTACAATTTTTCCCCTAATCTTACTTCGCTCCCCCCATTCCCCACAAAAGGCAATTTGTCAGTCTTTACATTGTTTCCATGGTATACATTGATCCAAATTGAGTGTGATGAGAGAGAAATCATATCCTTAAGGAAGAAACATAAAGTATAAGAGATAGCAAGATCAGACAATAAGATATCAGGTTTTTTTTTCCTAAATTTAAGGTAATAGTCCTTGGTCTTTGTTCAAACTCCACAGTTCTTTCTCTGGATATAGATAGCATTCTCCATTGCAGACAGCTCCAACTTGTCCCTGATTGTTGCACTGATGGAATGAGTGAGTGCATCAAGGTTGATCATCGCCCCCATGTTGCTGTTAGGGTGTACAGTGTTTTTCTTGTTCTGCTCATCTCACTCAGCATCAGTTCATGCAAATCCCTCCAGGCTTCCCTGAATTCCCATCCCTCCTGGTTTCTAATAGAACAATAGTGTTCCATGACATACATATACCACAGTTTGCTGAGCCATTCCCCAATTGAAGGACATTTACTTAATTTCCAATTCTTTGCTACTACAAACAGGGCTGCTATGAATATTTTTGCACAAGTGATGTCTTTACCATTTTTCATCATCTCTTCAGGGTATAGACCCAGTAGTGGTATTGCTGGATCAAAGGGTATGCATATTTTTGTTGCCCTTTGGGCGTAGTTCCGAATTGCTCTCCAGAAAGGTTGGATGAGTTCACAACTCCACCAACAATGTAATAGTGTCCCAGGAAATATATACTTCTTAAGTAGAATAAATACTCAAGATGAATGTAGTAGATAGTAAGTTTCATATGAGCAAAGGTTGAAATCTTTTCAATGACTTGGATAAAAATATAAATGGTTTACTAGATTTACAGATGTCACAAAAGAAGGAGGAATAGTTAATAATTTGGATTAGAGTTAATATTCCAAAATATCCTGATAGAAGAGAAGACTGAGCTAAATCTAATAAGATGGAATTTTAAAAGGCTAAAGGTAAAATCTTACATTTGGATTAAAGAAATCAATATGTGAACTGTCTGATGAGGTAGGGATGATTAGATAGCCATTCACTTGAGAAGGAATGAAAATTTTAATAGACAGCAAGTCAATGTAAGTCAACAGTGTGGTATGTGGCTAAGAAAAAACATCCACTTTTAGGCTGCATTATGAAAGGCAGAGCTTCCAGGAAAGGGGGGGGGGGGGATAGACCTGCTGTTTTCAGTTCTCATCAGCACACATTTGGAACAGCACGTTCTCATTTTAAGAAGGATATTGGTAAGCCTGGAGAGTGTTGAGGAAAGGGCAAGCAGGATAGTGAAGGATTTTGAATCAATACCACATGAGAAACTGAGCAATATCCAGCTCATACTAGTAAATATTTGATAAACAGCTCACCAGGGAATGGGGAATGTATTCATGAAACCTTTTAAATTATTAGTATTTTCTCCAGCACTTTCTTAAGTTGAGACAATTAATGAAACAACAAATCAAGTCATGATTTATATAGCATTTCAAGATTTCCATGATCTAAATGCTTGAAATGAAAATTTAACAATTGGCTATCATGAGCCAATTTGAACTGGCTCCTCCATACCCCTGGCAATATCCCACCTGATGAAAAGAAAAAGTGGGTTGTGGGACAAGAACTATCTTCAAGTTTGTTCTTCAGTAGAGGAGAGTTATGACTTGTTTTGTTTATTTCGAAAGGGTAGAAGGAGCAATATGTGGAAATTTTGTAGCTTATTAAGACATTTTAGCTATGTCTGACTATTTGTGACCCTATTTGGGGTTTTCTTGGCAGAGATACTGGAGTAGTTTGCCATTACTTTCTTTAACTCATTACAAAGGGGTAAACTTGAGTTTGATTCAAGAAAGATTTGCTAACAATTAAGGCTTTCTCAAAGTGAGGCAGTGGTTTATTTTTCATTTCATGATTACAACTAACATGGAAGAAACTAAAGTAGAGAAGTTTATTGTTCATGAAAGGGTTGACTCAGCAGGTCATTGAGGTTACTTTGAAATCAGAACTTCTGAACTTCTGCTCAATTACTTTCTATTCTGATTATACTTGTAACTTTCAATTGAATAACTGTTTTAATTAAAAAGTTTGAATGAATCTTGGTTTTACTTGGAAGGTTGAGTAAACCAAGTGGTTTCAAGGGTTCTGTTTTTTCCTACAAAATCTATCTTTAGGAATCAATAGGTTGCTTAACCTAGTCTTGTATATGAAAAATTCAATATGTTAGTATTATACCAACTTGTCATTTTTTCTGTGGTCGTAGAGGTGACATTATTTACTAGGTTTACTTTTACTAGTTTTCATCCTAACCACTGAGTTTCACTTTTTTATATCTCCAAAAATTCCAATAGCCTCAAATTTCACAACTATACCATTTTCTCTTTATAAGTTGCTATTTTACATGGTAAAAGTTCATCAGTTTTTAAAATTAATGTGACATGTATCTTTTAAAAGAAATTTATTTTTCTAATTCATAAACATTTATTTTATCTCTCACCCCAATTGAAAAAAAAAAGAAAAAAGAAACCCCCCTTTAAACAAATATACTTGACCAAGAAAAGCAAATTCCTTCTTTGAGTAATTTCAAAAAGTGTTATTCATTCTGCATATTTAGTCTATCATTTATCAGGAGATGTATAGCATCTTTTTTTAAGATTTAGTAGTAATTTTTCTTTTTCTTTGATTTTTTGGTTTATTTTTTATCATTTTATTTTTCCCATTAAATGTAAAAACAGTTTTTAATGTTCATGTTTTAAAACTGAGTTCCAAATTCTTGCCCTTCCTCCCTCTCCTATACCCCACTCATTGAGAAAGTAAGCAACTCAAAATAGGCTATACATGTATAGTCATGCAAAACATTTCCATGATAGTCACACTGTGAAATAAAACCATAGACCAAACATAGACACACCATCCCTGAAAAAAAAACTCAAGAAAAATAAATAAGGTGTTATTAATTCTTTCTCTGGTGATGGATAGCATTTATCATCCTAAGTTTTTCACAGTTACCTTGGATCATTATATTGCTGAGAAGAGCAAAATCATTCACAGTTGATCATATTCCAATATTGCTGTAACTTTGTACATAGTACATTTCACTATGCATCAGCTCATGTAAGTCTTTCTAGGTTTTTCTGAGAGCATAATGCTCATCATTTCTTATAGCAGAATAGTATTCCATCATAATCACATACCACAATTTGTTCAGTCATTCCCCATTTGATGGGCATCCCCTCAATTTCCAATTCTTTGTCTCCAGAAAAGAGCTTGTAGCATCCTTTGTCAAGGGTTCTTTGACATCATGGATGATTATTTTCATTGATTAGTGTTCTTAAGTTTTTCAATATTGTTCATTTTTATGATATCATTTTGGTTCTTCTCACTTCACTCCACAGCAGTTCATGAAAATCTCAGGTTTTTCTTTCTCATAATTTCTATCAGCCTAATAATATTTAATTACTTTCATATACCATAATTTTTGGTCATTCCACATATGGTAGCACTTCTTTTATTAAAAATTCTCTGCTTGTGTATGTTTATATATATATATATATATATATATATATGTAATTTGAAATTTTACATGAAGTTTTGAGTGAAGAAACATAAGCAAAATAAATGCTTAAGATGAATATAATAGAAGGTAAGTTTAATATGAATAAAAGGTAAAATTACTTTTGACAAGTAGAGATAATTTTTCTATATTGAAGTCAAAAAATCAAAGTTTGAAGACCATCTTGACTGCTTCTTGCCTGTATGATCTTGAGCAATTGACTTCATGAAACTTGGTCTCAATTTGCTTGTGTGTTAAAAGAAAGTTTTATATTACAAGACTAATAAAGCCCTTTCAAAAATCTATTTATACAGAATTTTCATCCCCTGTGTATTCTGATTTATAGTAAAGTTCAAAATGATCATTATCCCTTCTTAAGAGATTTTTTTTCCACAAGCATTGAATGAAGGTCTCTCACTCCTCTTTGTCTCTGGTGCTCTGCCTGGTTTCTACTACATAAAGAAAGATGACCCTCCCAGCACAAGTTCATCACTACTAAACTCACCACTGTGGAGCTAACTCTAGACTTGACTGATATCACTCTACCCTCTGATTATATAACATGGAGGTGGAATGCTAAAGTCCTCTCAATGCCTTCCTTTATAATAAGCAGAAATTTGATTTTTAGCTCATTCCACTTTGCATCTGCTGCTCTGCCTAGTTTCAGCTCCAAAGAACAAAATGCCTCAGCAACAGATATGACCTGCGGCCCTTCATGCCTCCTTCTATGTGCTGTTTTCCCTTTTGGTTTATAAGTTTCCTGAGGACAGGAACTGTCTTTTTATTAATTGTATTCCTAGAGTTTAGTACATAGTAAATGTTTAATAATTGTTTATTGGATTGAAAGAAGCTGAGAAACTCCCTCTTCTCTCACAAACCCAAGATTCTTAGGTGTACAGACTCACAGTATTGGCGTGGTTAATGTTGGCTATTCAATTAATTGCTAGGTGAGCTAATCTCAGCAAATGAATGCTTTCTATGTTTCAAAAGCAAGAAAAAGTTCTTTACTATTTTCATATTAAGAATAATTCTGGCATGGAATTTTGAACCTGAAAGAGATCATCAGGTCATTGTTCTAATTTTAATATTTAAATGCTTTCTTTCATTTCTTTTATCTTTTCCTTACCAACACCTACTCTAACTATTAGTGATTAATTCCAGGGAAGACTCAGCAGAATTTATTAAAAAGTGAAGATGAGAATTATTTCAAAGTTTCAAAGAATTCTATAGATGGAGTGATTAATTTTTGAGGTTCTTTCTGTTTCTGATAGTCTAAGATTATACATGATTATCCATGGTTTTTTTTTTTAAATTTAACCAAAGAGTTGGTTTTTTTTAAGAAACTCTATATAACCTGGAATCTTCCTACTTTTCTAGTCTTCTTGCACATTATTTCCCTCCATGTACTTTACAGTCTGACTATTCTTGCCAACTTGCTGTTTCACATGCATGATATTCTATCTCCTATCCATGCACCCTTGTATTGGCTATTCCACTTGACTGCAATATATATATATATATATATATATATATATATATATATATATATATATATATATATATATATATATATACATATATACACATATATCTATATATATACATATGTATATATATATATATATATGTATGTATATATGTATATATAATCCTTTCTACCTTGGGTTAGTTCTATATTGATTGAGAGCTATATTTAATTCTAAATACAGATCCTTCCTCTCTACTGTTGTATTTTAATTCTGAGATTTGGGGCCATCTGTCCCACAAATTATGAGAAAGTTGTAGTTCCTATGAAGTACTTCAATGGCCAGTTATGATATCTATTAGAATAAGGAAGTAAAGAATCTTTCAAGACCATGGCAAAAACAGTTCCAAAGCACAAAGTCAATTGCAGTCAAAAATAAAAATATCACTCAGAATTTACAAACAATTGCTGCAAAATAGCCTAGTTAATCTTCAGAAACAAGTAAAGTTTTTTTTAACAAATAGAGGAATTGTTATTGTTATGTACTACCATGCAGCATCATTTAAACTAAATGCAAATATAGCTTTCTATATTCAATTTTATAAAATTTTGAATTCCATATTTTTCTCCCTTCCTCCTTTATCTCTCCCCTCACTTTGACAGCAAATAATCTGACATAGGTTATACAGGTATAACTATGTTAAACATATTTCCATATTAGTCATGTTGTGAAAGAGAAATCAGAAGAAAAGGAAAACAAAAACCATGAGAAGGCAAAAAAATAACAAATAAACAAACCAACAACCACAAAAATGAAATAGAAAAACAGAAAACAAAATTTTAAATTAGAAAATAGTGTGCTTTGGTCTACATTCAGATTCTATGCTTCTTTCTTTGGATGTGGATAGTATTTTCCTTCATAAGTCCTTTAGAATTGTCATTGATTACTATACTGCTGAGAAGTGTCAAGTCCATCAAGAGTTGCTCATCACACAATTAGCTGTTAATATAATACAGTTGTTCTGGTTCTGTTCATTTCACTTAGCATCAGTTTATGCAAGTTTTCCCAGGCTTTTCTGAAGTCTACCTGTTCATGATTTCTTACAGAACAATAGTACTCCATCACATTCATATATCACAATTTGTTCAGCCATTCTCCAATTGATGGGTGTTCTCTCAATTTCCAAATATTCGCATCTAGAAAGAGAGATGTTGTAAATATTTTTGTACATGTGGGTCTTTCCTCTCCTTTATGATCTTTTTTGGGATACAAACCTAGAAGTAGTATTGTCAGATCAAAGAGTATGCACAGTTTTACTTTCAGCATAGTTCCAAATTGCTCTCCAGAATGGTTAGATCAGTTCACAACTCCATCAACAATACATTAGTATCCCAGTTTCCCCACGTTTCTTCTAACATTGATCATTTTCCTTTTTTTGTCATATTGACCAATCTATTAGGTATGAGATAGTACCTTAGAGTTGTTTTATTTTGCATTTCACTAATCAATAATGATTTATAAAAGTTTTTCATATGACTATAGATAACTTTTATTTCTACATCTGAAAACTGTCTTCATATCCATTGAACACTTTTCAACTGGGGAAATGACTTTTATTCATACAAATTTAACTCATTTTCTATATATTTTAGAAATGAGTCTTTTATTAAAAATACTAGCTACAAAAACTGTTTACCAGCTTTCTTCATTAATTCTAATCTTGGTTGCATTGGTTTTATTTGTGTAAAACCTTCTTAATTTAATGTAATGAAAATTATCCATTTTGTATATTATAATGTTCTCTATCTCTTGTTTTGTCATTAAGCTCCTTCCCTTTCCAGAGATCTAACAGATACACTATTTCTTGTTCTCTTGAAACACAGCCTTCTTAAAGTTAGAGGAAAAATAAAACCAGTAAAAAGAAAACTATTAACTGTTAAAATGAGGAAAATTTTTTTATCATGGACAAGATAATATAAAGACTGGAATAATTAAGTTTAGACATAAAAAGGAAATTTTTTTGCTACTGAAATTCACTTTTTTACTCAAAGCTATGCCAAAACTGATACCAAAAGAAGTCTGTAATATCATTAGACTATAAAATCATTCAACCACCAAACATTTAAAAGATTTTTTTTACTTCCAGTAGAACTAGACGCCTTGTCCCCAAGAAGGAAATTATTAACTCTAATAACTATGTTGCTATACTAAAAAACAGAATTGTTCTAGAATTACAGAAATTCACAAAATAGAGGTGGAATACTGCTATGTTATCTTAAACTGTTATACATTATGAAAGGCCAAGAAATTTATACAAGAAATGGGTATAAACATGCTCCCAGAGCCTGGAAATTCATTTGATTTAAACTCCTTTGAAAGTCTATAGGTAGGGGTGGCTAGGTGGCATAGTGGATAAAGCACCGGCCCTGAAGTCAGGAGTACCTGGGTTCAAATCTGGCCTCAGACACTTAATAATTACCTAGCTGTGTGGCCTTGGGCAAGCCACTTAACCCTGTTTTGTTTGCCTTGCAAAAATCTAAAAAAAAAAGTCTATAGGCTATGATAACTTAGAAAAAAATTACTGTTTTTCAAAGGAGTGCTTAATACCCAATACAATATATGGTTTCATGATGAAAAATTAAAGAATATTTATGAACTCAATGCCAAATCACATAAAATAAATGACTGTAGCAGTAGAATGATATATTTTACATTCCTAAAATTTTAACATATAAAATTGTGATATTTATTGTATACCAATAAATTCATTTTACTTTATTTCACTTAATTCTTATACCATTCTTACAGATGCTTACTAAATGCTTATTGATTGATGAATTCATTGTGATTTAATACAAACACCTATATGCATTGCATATTCTTACACTAATAGACCAGTAAGGGAGAGTCTTAAGTTTCTGAGATTAATTTATAACCTTTATGTCAATGAAGCACAATTTTTGTATGATAAATGAGATGCTGTGTAGAGTACTCAGGGACAAGCTAAAAGCAGTAACAGTAAATGGCAATCTTCTGACTTACTGTATATGTCATTGAAAAGAGTGATGATTTCTCACAAATAGAAGTGAAGTCAGAGACTACAATGATCCAGATTTAAATGGTTTTGCACTCTTCTCTCAACCTTACCAGATTTGCTTATATACTATTTGGGCTCATGAGTGAGTTGTGCCCAATTGACTTATTCCAATAGGAGTTTGATGAAGTCTATAGGAATAGGTTTTATAGAAATAAATGGATATTAAGACTCACAACTGAGAAATATGTATTTGTCACACATTAGTAAAAAGGGGCAGTATCTTAAATATAGGAAATTCATATGGGATTGAAAACCAGATTGATACAGTTAGAAGGCCTAGGATAAAACAATAGCATTTAACAGGTACCTTTTTCAAGGCTGTGAAGTTCTTCATGGATATCATTTGATGCTATAACACCCTATAACATTTCTGATGTTATTATGTTATTATTATCCTATTTTGCCCATTAGAAAACTGACTACTGGATCACAGATTAAGGTAGTAGAACAATTCCACCTAAATTAAATTATTTTTTCAGTAATAAACTCATCAAAAACAACCCCCAAATTATTTTTTTTATGATTTTACAAGGCAAACAAGGTTAAGTGGCTTGCCCAAGGCCACACAGCTAGATAATTAAGTGTCTGAGACTGGATTTGAACCCAGGTACTCCTGACTCCAGGGCCGGTGCTTTATCTACTACGCCACCTAGCTGCCCCCAAAAAATTATTTTACAGAACTAGAAAAACAGTAACAAAATTCATCTAGATGAACAAAAGTTCCAAATATCAAAGGGTTAATAAAAATGCAAAAGAAGGCAGTCTAGCTACGCCAGATCTATAACTATATTATAAAGTGGCAGTGATCAGAACTATCTGGTACTGGCTAAGAAAAAGAGAAGTGGATCAGTGGAATAGATTATGTACAAAAGAAATGGTAGTAAATGACTATAGTAATTTACTCTTTGATAAACCCAAAGATTCCAGCTTCTGGGAACTCACTTGAAAAAAACTGCTGGGAAAACTGGAAAATAGTCTGGCAAAAACTAGGCATAGATCCACATATCACACCCTACACTAAGATGAAGTCAAAATGGAAACAGAATTTAGGCATAAAGGGTGATACCATAAACCAATTAGGAGAATAAGTAATAGTCATCTGACAGATCTATGGAAAGAGGAGAAACTTATGAAAAACAAGAGAAAGAGAATATTCTAAATTGCAAAATGGATAACTTTCATTACAACAAATTAAAAAGGTTTTGCATAAATAAAAGCAAAGCAACCAAGATTAGAAGGAATGCAGAAAACTAGGAAACAATTTTCACTAGTGTTTGTACTAAAGGATTTATTTCTAAAATATATAGAGAATGGAGA
The DNA here is from genome assembly GCF_037893015.1 of Macrotis lagotis. Taxonomy (NCBI): domain Eukaryota; kingdom Metazoa; phylum Chordata; class Mammalia; order Peramelemorphia; family Peramelidae; genus Macrotis; species Macrotis lagotis. The sequence goes on along the minus strand of NC_133662.1, from coordinate 105,781,679 downwards.
AAAAATTATAAGAAGACAATTGATAGTCAAAGGATACGAAGAGGCAGGTTTTAGATGGAGAAATTAAAGGTATCTATAATCATAAGAAAAAATGCTCAAAATCTTTATTGATTGGAGAAATGCAAATTAAACTGACTCTTAAGTAACACCACAACTATTAGATTGACCAATGTGTCAAAAAAAAAAGATGATTGATATTGGAAAACAGAGATACTAATGCACTGTTGGTGGAGTTGTGAACTGATTCAACCATTCTGGAAAGCAATTTGGAACTATGTCCAAAGGATAATAAAATTGTGCACACCCTTTGATCCAACAATATCAATACTAGGTCTATATCCTAAAGAGATCCTAAAAAAGGGGAAAAGACCACACATACAAAAATATTTATAGAAGCTCTTCTTTGTGGTGGCAAAGAACTGGAAACTGAGAGGATACTCATCAATTGGGATATGGTTGAGCCACTTATGGTATATGAATGTTATCTAGGACTATTGTTTTATAAGAAATCTTGAACAGTAGACTTCAAAGAAGCCTGGAAAAACTTGCATGAACTGATACTTAGTGAAGTGAGTAGAACCAAAAAAACACTATACACACTGTCACATTGTGAGGTGGATCAACTATGATGGATAGATGCAGTTTCTCTTAATGATCAAGGACAATCCTGAGAGAGCTATTGTGGAAAATGTCATCCAAATCCAAAGGGAAAAAACTATGAAATCTGAATGTAGAGTAAAACATACTATGTTCATTTGTTAAAACTTCTTTTTTCTATTTTTCTTTTTCTTATGGTTTTCCCCCCCTTAGTTCTGCTAACTCTTCTTTCACAACATAATTAATATGGAAATATGCTAAACAGAATTGTACATGTATTACCTGTATCAGATTGCTTGCTGTCATGGGGAGGTGGCAGGGAAGGGTGGGTGGCAGAAAAATGTGGAACTCAAAAACTTGTAAAAGGATGAATATTGAAAACTATCTTTGCATGTAGCAGGGAATTTTAAAAAAAAGAATCAGGAGAGAGCTTGGAAACTGTTTAGCTTCCTTTACAGATAAATAAACTGTCAAGGTTCCTTTACAGATAAATAAATTGAGGCTCAGAGATGTTAAGTTATTTACTCAAGATCATGCAAGTAGAAAGTATCAGAACTGAGATTTGATCTCAGGTCCTCTGACTTCTGGATGCAACATGCTGCTTCCTCTACTCTATTGGGTCTGTCCAAGATCATATAAATTAAAAATGTCAGAGGCAAGATTCTATTCCTAATCTCTCTTGATTCCTAGGTTGATAATCTTTCCACTACACCAATGAATCTATCTAGGTTACATGTAATAATAACCTGCATTATATGAACTATTATGGACCAGAAGGAGTCTCTAGAAGAAATCTCTTTCGAAATCCATTTAAGATGTTTCTTAAGTATTACCTTTTATTCAATGTCTTTCCCTTTAGGCTCAACTGCTAGTGAGTGACTTGTCTCCCTAACTTCCTTTACTTATTTTGTATTTATTCTATATATATTTGCACATTTATACTTATCTGTGTATATATTGTCAGAGATTTGTTCATTTTTGTCTTTGCATCCTCGGTATCTAGCACACTCCCTGATATACAATAGATGCATAATACATGTTTGTTGATCAATTGAAATTGTTCAATTATTTAAATACTTTGTAGGGCAGCTAGGTGGCTTAGTGGACAGAGTCTTGGGTTGAGAGTCAGGATGACTCATCTTCCTAAATTCAAATCTGACCTCAGACACTAGGTGTGCAACTCTGGGCAAGTTAGCCCTGTTTGCCTCAGTTTCCCCATTTGTACAATGAACTACAGAAGGAAATAGCAAAACCACTCCAATATCTCTGCCAAGAAAATTCCAATTTGGATCAAAAAGAGTCAGACATGATGTAAAACGCATGAACAAAGTTTGAGCACTGGGCTAGATTCCACAACTAAAACAAAATAGTCCCTGTTCTAAACAAGAGCGTTCAATAAAATGCCTAGCACATAGTTTATACATAACTATTGATTGCTGATTTATTACAAACTATGGGACCTTTTAACAGGTGACTGTTTACATCTGAACTTATTTGGATGCCTGTCTACAGTCCCTCCAGTTGGTAGGAAGAGAAGTTTTCATTAGATGTCTAACAAAGACTTCAGGGACAATAAGAAATTATACTCATTGTGAATGGGAATTTTTCTTTATTTTTTTAACTTCAGGGTCTAGTACAGTAGGTACTTAATAAATACTTGTTGAAATATTGTAACAACCAACTAATCATCTTTCAAAGGCTTAGGAACTCTCATTAGCATAATTATCAACTATAATCCCAGAGAATTCATGATGAAATAGGCTAACCTCTTGATTGAGGGGGTGAATATCTCAAAGCATCAAATTTTGGACATGGCCAATATAGGAATTTGTTTTTCTTGACTATATGCTTGTAATAAGAAGCTTTATTTTTCTTGTTTCTTCAGTTGAGGAGTGGTGTATGGGTAGAAGTGTGAGTGAGAGAAGGTAGATTTCATTTAAACATGCAATTTAAAAATTTGTTGATTAGTTTATTGAAGTATAAAAGCCAATATTTCCAGTCTAATACTTCAGTGGAGAAATATTATAGGCTGAAAAACCTTCTAATTCTTTGCTTCAAATTGCTTATTGAAGCTGAAATACAGCGGGAGAATAGTGAGAACTGTACTAGAGGTTCTAGTAATCAAGAAAGGAAAGGACTCATTCCCTTGGAAGAACAAAGTCCCTTGGACTTTTCTCTATAGTTATATATTTGCAAAGAAGAAATTTGAATGAACTTTATTAGTTTTGTATTCCAATCTTTCAGTTTTTAATAATGATTATTGAGTTCACAATACACATTATGTACTTGAACCTTATTAGAAATGCATTCTAATATTTTATCTAAATTTCTTCTGCTTCAATTTAAGCCTATTCTCTCTTATTTCTATTTATAGTAGACAATTCAAAAGATAGATTAGATAGATGATAGATTTATAGAAAGATAATTTATTAAATACTTATTTTGTGCCAGAGAAAGAAGGATTTAGAAGTCCAATAAAATTTACCAACTGATGTGCCATATGAGGAACATGATATATTAGAATTGGTTATAGACACCATGGTTGTTTGCTCAAAGAAAAGAATTCTTAGTGAGGAAATATTTTTTTTCTTAAAGTATCTGATGGAATATCTCACAGAAAAAAGAGTAATTAGATTAGTGGTTTGGCTCCAGAAGGCAAAAGAGAGATGGGTAGAAAGAGAAAATTTAGATATGGTATAGGGGAAAATATAAATCCTAACCAGCTTTTCTAAAAGAGGAATGGACTGTCTCAAGATGCCAAGCCTGATGGTCTGCCCATTGAGCTATCTGGTGTCCCTGCATCTACATCTAGTGATAGAAGTAATGGGCCTTCATTGAAGACATCAAGGAAGAATGAGTGACCATTCTTGGGTATTTTTAGAGGGAAATCTTGTTTCGGTATTTGCTGAACTGGATCAAATCTAGACCTCTTCCAATCAGCAATTTTATGCATATGGTATTCCATTTATTTAATGACCATAAATCCCATTCATTCTGGTTAGCTCTAGGTTAGAGCAGTCTGAACCAGTGGAATAATAAAAGCAATTCAAAGAAATGCAGTTTTCTTTGACTACTTGAGTCACTTTGTTTTGAGTTACTTTGACTACTCTAGAAGAAGGAGGTTGGACCAACTGATCTCTAACATGATGTCTAGCTTCCCTATCCAATTATTTTGTGCTTCTCAGTCTACACAACAACTTTAACTTAATTGTCTTTCCAGTTGAAGTTCTTGTCAACATCTACACTGATTTTTTTCTTCAGTTGTTTCAGTCATGTTCCACTCTTCATGACACCATTAGGGTTTTCTTGGCAAAGATACTGGAGTGATTTGCCATTTTCTTCTACAGTTCATTTTACAAATGAGGAAACTGAGGCAAAAAGGGTCAAGTGACCTGCCCAGGGTAACACAGTAAGTGTCTGAAACCAGAATTGAATTTATGTCTTTCTGATGCCAGGCCTGATGGTCTACCCACTGAGCTATCTAGTGCACTGTATCTACATTATATAGCAGAGTTTTTCTCTCTTTTTTTAAGTTTTTGCAAGGCAATGGGGTTAAGTGGCTTGCCCAAGGTCACACAGCTAAGTAATTATTAAGTGTCTGAGGCCGGATTTGAACTCAGGTATTCCTGACTCCAGGGCCAGTGCTCTAACTACTGTGCCACCTAGCCGCCCCAATATATAGCAGATTTTTAAAAGTACTTTAGGGCGTTTTGGGGGGGGGGGTTTGCAAGGCAAATGGGGTTAAGTGGCTTTCCCAAGGCCACACAGCTAGGTAATTATTAAGTGTCTGAGACTGGATTTGAACCCAGGTATTCCTGACTCCAATGTCACCTAGCCGCCCCTTTTAAAAGTAATTTAAAGATTTATGATTTATATAAAATGATTTGAACATAAATAGGTGCCTCTAAAGTACTTAAGGACCTTAAAAACACTGTTACAGGTAAGGTAATAATGTTCTCAGAAGTTTTCTCCCACTATTAATTCACTTAGCACATACTTTTCTTCCTGATGGTAATCATCTTCGTAAGAAAAAGGCACAAATTTGGAATTATTATGGTTTAAGTCACTTCAGCTCAGTTCAGTTCCATTCAATTAACAGAGTTATGGACTTCAGATTTGACTGTACCTGACCAAGAATCCCTTCTACATCATCCAGTTATTCAACCTTTATTAGAAGAAAAGGATCATATCCAGTTGTCCTGATTCATATCTTGCCATTGGATCCAGATGAGTCTGGAGAAGAAAGTGAGGCAGGGTGATGTAGCCTAGCACTCCCTTATTCAAATCCAATTCACTTGCTCATCATGGCACCATTTCCCTGATGTCATGATCTTCTTCAAGAACAAGGGACAAATATCATCAGAAGACCTCAAGTAGGAGCAATTCAATACACTCAAAGGCAGGCTACTCCACCACTCTGGTATGGTCCTAATCATTAGAAAGTGTGATACTTATGTTCATTTGTTTCATTTGTGTCCAACTCTTTGTGACACATGGACCTCCGTCTATGTGATTTTCTCGGCAAAGATGCTGGAGTGGTTTACCACTTTCTTCTCTAGTGGCAAACAGAGACAAAAAGACTTGCCCAAGGTCACACAGTTAGAACATTTCTGAGTCTGAATTTGAACTAGGTCTCCTGACATTAATCCCAGAACACTATTCACTGACTCACCTAGCCACCCTGGTTTACTTATACTGGACCTATGATTCAGTGTAATGTCCTTTGAAACAAGTTGTCTAGTGCCCCTGGTTCCCTAAGGCATGGAATCTTTAATGAGTCACTGCTATTTTATCAAGTCAACAATGATATTGAGCAAAATCTCACAGAAAAATACATTAATAACAATTGGGGCAAATCCAACCAAATTTGAACTTGGCTAACTGCAGGCTGCCTTCTTTGGCTGGGAAGAGAGACGAGGGAAGTGCTGGGAAGGGGCATTGCCTCAGGATGTTTTTGCTTCTTTATAAGGGAAGAGCTACCATCTGGGCCTGGGCAGCTGAGCTATGACCTTGACAGTGACTCAAAATAATTGCCCAATCTCCATCAAAATTTTTGCTCCATAAGGGGTGTTTGAACATTGTCCAGTGGGGTACATTGTTATTTCTATGACTACATTAGGAAATTTATTAAATGTTTACTTTGTGCTAGAAAGAGAAGGATTTAGTTTTGTGAATGTGTATAAAAAACCAAATCATTTCTTTTTTGTGACATTTATTCTCTTTTGTGTGATATTAAAATGCATGAGGTTCATCAACTCTTCCTAACTGAATTGCTCCATACAAACTCCTTGAAAAAGTGATAGACATTTGTCCCTACAATGGAAGTAAATGACTGGCATGACATGTTAATATAATGAAGATAAAGAATGTTGTTGAAAAACATCATAAATCATAGGATAACCCTAAAATGGGAGTATCCTCTTTCATCACTGAATCTTACAGAGAAGCAGAGGAAAAAGACAAGGAAAGGCAAAAGAAAAAAGAGTTGAGAAGCCCAAAGCAGGGGACTTTGGAGTGAGACTTTATTAAGAAGGGACTATAGGCAAGTCATTTTACCATCCAAGTCTCAGATTCTTTATCCTTAACATCTTGCTATTCATTACACAAAAACTCTGCATTTCTCATGCATTCCCTTCTTATTTCTACCTGCTAGAAACTCTGGTTTCCTTCAAAGTTCCCCTCAAGTACCACTTTCTAGATAAAGCTATTAAGTACTTATAACAATATCATATAATATATACTTCTAATTTCATATATAAATGATTATATTTTATGACATAACCATATAATATATAATTCTTAGTGTGTTACTATGTTAAATCTATTATATATATTCATAATTTTATATATACATATACATTTCTGAGTTTATATAAAGTTATATTTGTATTATATAAGTATTAGTATATTATGTTTATCATACATACTTATTATAACTTCATATATTCTTACATATTAATTTATAAATCTATATAAAGTTATAAAATTTGTTTATATATGAAGTTATAACATACATAATAATTATATATGTGTACATATGTGTATGTGGGTATGTATTTGTATATGTGTGTATATGTATATATATATATCTGTAGTGTGTGTGTGTGTGTGTGTGTGTGTGTGTGTGTGCATTTGTATGTGTGTGTGAACTCAGCTGAACTACATTGGAATTAGTACTACGTCTCATCCTGACAAAGTAAGGAATATTTTCCCTGGGAATCATTTATAGTCTTATTAGTACAAAGTAAAAGCACAATCTTCTGAAGCATCTAGTAATATCCCAGGAGGTAATGATATTGACAATGATCATGATGATGACCAGTATAGTATTTATAAAGTGTTTATAGTATTAATAGTTATTAGTTATTAGTATTTCTAAAGTGTTAAAGAAAAAGAAGGCAGTCTTCTATAGTGGATAGATAACTATCAGTCAAAGGAGATCTTAATCATATCATTCAATTAAATGCAAGTCCTGTCTTTGGCATATACTGATTGTGTGATCCTGGACATGTCATTTATCTCTCGGGGCTCCAGGTAATTCTCTAACATCTACAGAATTTGAATTAGTCTGTCTTGTTGGAGAGTTTCCACATCAATTGTTCCTTATGCTAATGAAATAACTGGAACATATTAGGCTTTTAATAAATGTTAATAGATTGATCTAAAAATATAATCTGTCTATAGGCATATAGCATCATGAAGCTGCCCTCAAGGATCTTGTAGTCATAAATACCATGAATTCTCATTTATAGAAGACTTTAAGATTTACAGAACACTTTCACCCCTCAACAACATTGTAAATTAGGTATTGTAAGCAAAATGGGCAAGATGATTTATTAGGAGACATAGTCAATGTGTGAAGGCTATTAGAGCTACAAGGTGATTTGCAAAACCTGTTGCTAATTAGCTTGGGCCTGGTGAGAATTATAGTGGCAAATGCAAAAAGGACAAGGAAGGGAGCTCTTCTCTTAGAAAAATCCAGCAGGAGGTGGTAATAATAAATGGGAAATCTGGAGGCAGGGAAGAGCTAATGGGATTGAGTTGGGGAGGGGGGGAAAGAAGTCAGAGTCTTCCAATGGAAAGGAGTTACTGAGGCTCATTTTGTTGCTGTGAGACAAGAAAGTTGCTCTTACAGAGGAAGATGGAATCTTTCCTGGCTATGGAGGAATAGGAGAATAGAAAGAATATTAAGGCTCACATTTAAGTGCTGCTTTGGTGATGGGGGGGGTATTATGATGAATAATTTGGGCCTTCATGTGAAAAAGCAGATATATGACCTCTGTCATTATGGAGCCACAATAAAACTGAAGAAAAAAACATTTAGGGACATTCCAGTACCAGACCAAGAAAAAAAATGACTAAGAATGATCAAAATGACTAAGAATAATCAAAATGACTAAAGAACTGAAGAATCTACAAAGATTTCTTATTATACTAAATGATGGTCTTAAAAAGGATGAACTCAATTCAGTGGAACTAATTTTAATTCAGCAAATATTTATTGAATGAAGTTCTATGTCAGAACTGGAGATTCAAAGGCAAAAATGAAAAATAACCCCCGTCCTAAAGGAGCTTCCATTTTACCAGGAGGATGTTGTTATTGATGTTCAATCATATACAATCCCTCATGATTCCATTTAAGGTTTTCTTGACAAAGATACTGAAGTGGTTTACCATTTCCTTCTCCAGATGTTTTACAGATAAAGAAGCTGAGGCAAACAGGGTTAAGTGACTTGCCCAAAGTCATACAACTAGTAAGTGTCTGAGAACATATTTGAACTCAGGTCTTCCTGACTTCAAGATTGTTGCTCTATCTGCAAGGTTATCTAGCTTTCCCCTCCCCAGGAGTATATTCCATTCCTGCTGTATATACTCTAAAAAGAAATAACCCCTAAGATATCATGATAAAGTCTCAGATTCAAAAATGTTATAAATCTTATGTATATTAATCAAACAATATAGTTTTGCTATTTACAGGACACTGTGTTAAGCATATAATAAAATAAGCTAACAATTTATCCATGCTTTAGTACTTTTTAACTTCTGAATCCTTTTCTAATTTATAATGCATTTTTGTTTTTTCAGCAGCCTATTTGCTATTCCCTATCCCTTTGCACCTGCTGTTTCCTCTAGGTTCCTTCAAAGCACAGTTCACATTCTACTTCCTATTAAAAATCTAGACATATCTCTTTAGATTCTGAAGCCTCACCTACTAGAATTCCTTTGCAATTTTATATGTATATACATATACATATAAAATTAATATACATGCTATTCTCTTCTCCCTCACCATAAAATGTAAGCTCCTTGGGGTAGGGATTCTATTTCATTTTTGTCATCATTTTGCATAACTACATATCTTGTAAAATATTTTAGTTCCTTAATCACTTTGGTTCTTCTTCAAATTGCTTTTTAGATGCTCCTAAATGAAAAGAACAATAAATTTGGTCCTATAGAATATATAGACATATAGGGTGGATACTACTTTTTTTCTATGATGTCAAAATATTAGATTATATACATTGTTTTCATATCTTAAAATCTAGAAGGAATGGGATAAGAGGAAAACTTTTACTGATATGTTAAGGTTCTCAGATTTCCCTGGAATGGGAACTTTTTTCCCTCTTCCCTGATTGTTAAATGTTCTCTGTTTAGAAGATAAATCTTAAAAATAACTTGAAGCTAAGATAACTCTAGTGACTTGTTCATAATTACACAATGAGTTTCAAAGGTGGAATCTAAAGCCAAGTCTTCCTGACTCAAAGTCCAGCTCTCTGTCTACTATGGCATATTGCTTCATTTATTATTAATATATTTTCTTTTTTTTGTAAACAGCATTTTCCAATTACATGTAAAGATAGTTTTTAACATTCATTTTATAAGATTTTGAGTTACAAATTTTTCTCCCTCCCTTCTCCCCAAGATTGCAAATTACCTGATATAGATTATACATGTGCAATCATGTTAAACAAAATATTCTTATCTTTATGGTGAAGTGGAAATAATTTGGGAAGATGATGTAGTGGAAATGATACCATCCTGGAGGCAGAATACCTAGGTTCAAACTCCATCTTTTGACATTTACCACCTCTGTGATCTTGGGAAAGTCACCTAAACTCATTAGTACTCTGTTTCCTCATTTGTTAAGTGAGGAGATTGGAGAAGATATTCTCTCTGAGGTCTCTCACAGTTCTTGATCTATGATTCAAATCCTAACTCTGCCATTTACTACTTAAAGGCAAGTCACAACATTTCAGAGCTTCAGTTTCATAATCTGTGAAATGAGGAAGTTGAAAGAGATTCAGTTTTATTTACTTCTTCCACAACTTATTAGATATCTTCTGTGTGTCAGATATTAGATATGAGAAATTCAAAGACAAAAAAAAAGAGTCCTTTCCCTTAAGGGACTTATTTTCTAATATCCTTTTCCAAATCTAATTTAGGATACTATTATTATCCTGTTCTTATCACTAACTTAGTGACTTTGAACCAGTAATTTATCTTTTCTGATCTGATTTCAACTGCTGACAAATGAATGGGGAGGTGTGGACAAGATGATCTCCAAGGTTATCTTGAGCTCAGCCCATCCAGGCAGAGATAGGGACTAGATCTGTATTTCATTAAGACAGAGACTTCTTGAACTCCCTAGACATATGAAAGTGGGCACCTTCTCTGAAATAGAGAATTTCCTAGAGCACTGAAAGATTAAGAGAATTGCTCAGGGTCACATAGCTAATACATCAGACAGAGAATCACCTCTACCCTTCTAGGATTTGTTCAGTGCACCCTAAGACCATGTCCAAGATGAAGTAAGCATTAGAAAGTAAGTGATTTGGATCAAAAGAACATGCTGATTCTTGAAGTTTCTCTGGCTAACAGTGAAATGGGGTTTCTGCAAATCCAGGGGGTTATGGCTTGTCAAAGTTCACTTGTAGGAAAGGTGTTATCTCATTAGCTACACAACTGCAGAATCACCAGACAAGGCAAATTGCAGAAAAAAAGAAAGCCAAAAGGTTATCTTCAGCAAATAGTAACACATTCTGAATAGTCATAGAATAGTGTTTTGGAGAGGACTTTTGAAGATCTGATTGCAAAGCCAATGATTTTAAAAGTGAACTTTTTCCTCTTCTGTAACATTTGTGAAGCAACATGACTGGGCAGGACTTTACTCAGACCTGCATTCTATTTAATCAGACCTTTGCATATAGATGTTAATCCATGATTTTCCTCTTCTCAGAAACCAGTTTTACTATCTCTCTTAGGCTCTCTCTCCAAACCTTAGTTTTTTACTCACAAATTTAGTAATCCCTTGAAAAATATTATTTCTCTTTCAATAAAAGATATCACTATCAAATGAACCATAGCTGCTAATGCAAAGTCTACTATATTTATCTGCCTTTCTGGCACAAAATTGTTGTCTTTTTTATTCTCTAAATCTTCAAACTGAAATTTCTTTTCCAATTGAGAAAGTATTTTTGCAATGAGATATTTTTCTTTAATTTTCTTTCAACTACACTCAGTCTGATTCTGCCCTTTCTTCTCCACTCCTCATCATACCCATCTGACAATGATCATATGAGAATAGGTTTGGACAAGTCATTACTGGGGTCATGGTCTTCCCATATATCATCAGAACAGCTTTCCATGAGGGTCACTGCCCTGGTATATAATGATACCACAGGTATGTATATGTGTGTATGTGTGTGTGTGTGTGTGTGTGTGTGTGTGCATTTGTGTACACAAGTGTATGAATATATGTGAATATCTTAGAAAAATTAATTTGGTTGAGAAGATATTAACAACTGGAGGGATTAAGAAAGACTTCATGTTGGTGATTGAGAATCAGTGATTGAGTTTAGTTTTGAAGGAAACTTGGGGAATCTGAGAAGCAAAGAAGATGAGGAAGCTAGGTGATATAGTAAGTAGAAGGCTAGGCTTGGACCTGGAAGATCTTAGCTCAAATTTCATCTCAAATACCTTAGCCATATGACCTTGGGTAAGTCATTTAGCCTCTCTTAGTTTCAGTGTCCCCTTTTTTTTAAATGAAAGAATTGGGTTCAATGTCCTCTAAGATTCCTTCTAGCTTTAAATCTCTGATCCTAAGATGGACTGTATTCTAGGCATGGGAGCCAATTAGGATGACGAGAAGAAAGCCACAGTGCTTCCCTGATATATTTGCAATATGGGAGGGAAGGCAAGAATTCTATAGGACAGATCTGCATAGGATGGGCTGTGATCTATGTTGTTTTGAGGAACAACAAGATTAACAAGATCATAAATCTGAGTACTTTGAGAATGACTTAGATGAATCTGTGATTTCTCCAAGATGAGTATTTCCTCCAACTATGCAACTTGCAACACAATTGTATCTTCCATTTCCTTCCACAAGCCTTCCCCAAGGAGCCTACCCAGTCTTTTAGAAGCCTTTCTAAATCTACATTCATTCCATTGGAGGCCTGTCCTTTGGTCATCCTTTGCTTTGAAACACATATAATGGTTCTGCTCTATCTTCTGGAGGCTTTTTTTAACAGATAGAGTACATATATCAAAGCAGAGAGATGCAGTATGATATAATGAATAGATAGATGCAGTATGATATAATGAATAGGAAGTTGACTTCAGAACCAGAAGACCTGCCTCTGGATCATCCTAACCATGGAACCCTGTGCAAGTCATTTAACTTCTCTCAGTCTCAGTTTCCTCATCCATAAAATGGTAAAAAGATAACAATACCTACCTCACAGTGTTGTTAGGAGCATCAAATGAGATAATATATGGAAAGTACTTTGTAAACCTTAATGAAGTATACAAATGTTAGTTTTTATTATTTAAAAGAAAGACAGACACAGATAAACCAAAACAACTGACATATGACAATGGGTGAAGAATTCTGTCTTCATGATCCCCCACCTCTCTGCAAAAGAGAGAGGTATGGTTTCTTTTTCTGGTCCTTGAAACTGTTTTTGGATTTTCAGGTATTCAGAGATTAGCGTCTATAAAATGACCTTTCAAAGTCATTGCATACTTTGTTTTCAGATTCTACTCATTTGCTCCACATCAGGTCATACAGGTCTTCCTATTCCTTTTCTAAATTCCTAATATTTTTTAATTTCTTACTAAAAATATATATCCTATCACAGGATTTATAAGCTACAGTGTATTTAATTGTTCTTCATTTAATAAGTACTTCATTTATTTTCAACTTTTTTCCTACCACTCTGAGTAACATTATAAAGTCATAAAAAGAAGTTCACCTGGGACTACCATGGTTGATATGCCATTTATCTAATTTTAGCATCATTTTCTGCAGAGCAAAAAAATCTAAAGCCATCTCTTAAGGGAACTACGGAGCATGAAGAGAGCAAGGAATCTGATGTCTGTCATGGGATGATCAAAATATTTACTGACAACACAACTATTATTGCAAAGTTTTCCTTCACCCACTACTGTTGAGATCTTGAGGCTCCACTCATGTCCTTGGCCTAAAGCATACCATTCTCATTAGCATGAATGGGAGAAGTTCATCCAGTCAAAGGGCAATCTATAGCCCCTCATTCTGAAAGGAAAAAAAAAAAGACTATTCACATGGACATCACCTTTGGTCCTGGTTCCCCATAAGCTGACTTATCTTATCTTGTTATGCACCTTGAAAAGTTTTCAGTTTCTATAAGCCTGGCTTCAATGAGTCTTGTCTAAAACTCAGAGGTGATAAGGGCTTTCCCTATCATCAGCTAACTAACACAAACTAATTCAATGCCATGGACCTTTCAGATGGAGTAATATTAGAATCTGGGGATTTAAAGGGACAGGGGTGGTTCAGGGTATCATACATAGAGGGTAGAAATCAGCAGTATATTTTCATAAAAGAAAACATAAAATCATAGAATTCAAAGAGAAATTCAGATTTCATTTAGTCAAATCTTCTAAAGATTTCTCCTATGCCAAAGCTTTCTCATCTTTCTGCCATATTTTATATATATATGTATATATATGTATATATATGTATATATATGTATATATATATATGTATATGTATATATATATATATATATCTGTTATATATGTGTTTGAGTTTTTAATCTGTATGAGAACTTTAGCAAGATGGGTGATGAATGAATAAGACCATAGACCCATAAATCTAGGAGATCATCAAGCAATTCTGTTATTTTATAGATGATGACACTGAAGGGAAGGAAACAGGAAGGAAGGAAGCATTTATCAAGGACAAGAACTTTACAAAAATTATCTCATTTGTTTTGAGACGTTACCCAGGTTCACCCAGCTTCTAAGTATCTGAGGCAGGATCTGAATCCAGTTCTTCCTGACTAAACTCTACATGGAGCTGCCTCTCCAAGACAACACCATTCAGTAGTCTCAAGAAGTCTTCCCAATCAGATCCTAACTAGGCCCTTCCAAATTTGGGAGGCCATCTACCTCCAAAAATCCAATATGTTTAGACCTGATCAGGGTGGCACATTGATAGAATAAGATTGCAGTAATGAAGACACAAGACAACTCAGCTGTCACAGGGGAACCTAGATTGAGAACTCCAAATTGCTAGAATGTGAAGTATTTGGGGGTGGGGTGTTTCTTTTTCCTATTCAGGAAAGTGGGGGAGAATTTGGGGGAGAATCAGGGAGGGACACAGCATTTGGGGGTAGGAGTGATCCTGTGACACTTCACAAATAGGAAAAGTTGGAAGCTGAGATAAGATGGAAATGTTTTTGGATGCTTTACTATCTTCCCAAGTGATTGAATCTTCTCAATCAATCAATAAACTTTGGTACTGCGCTAAAGCCTAGGGATACAAAATGAGGCAATTGACAGTCCCTAACTTCAAGGAGTTTACATTCTAATGGGGGAGCAAACATGTAAACAAATATATAGAAATAAGCTACATATAGAATAAATAGGAAATAACAAAAGGAAAGAACTAGAATTAAGAATCGAACCTCTTTCTAAGAGATTTTTTAAAACATATCCAAGTACATAACAAAGGATGTTTAAAGAGTTCTGATGTGTCAGAATCCAATCAGATCTCTGAGAATCTGAACTCTTTTCACTGCTGTGAGTCACCTGGGGGTCTTCAGAAGACCACTGTGGCCACTAAACTCCATCAGTTTCATTTACTTCTGATTGTTCCAAACCATAAAGAGCACTTGACTGGCTTATTCTGCTTTTGATCCTGATCTGCTGATACAAACTCTTGTATTTGTCCTTAAGCTGTGTGGACTTTGGATTCTCCCTTCTCCCTTCCTATGGTGTGATTCCTCTAGATCCCAGAAATAGCTCAACTCATGGGTCCAACCTGGTGTTTGCCCCATATCACCATTTAGAGCAACTACAGAAGGTCACATAGGTGATAGGACATACCTCATCAACAGAATCCTTGACTTCTGACTGTCTACTACTTTCAACTGAGCTCCAGATGATATAAGATCCTCTCTGTTTCTCAGGACTACACTTAAGCCCTCAAAATCCAGGTTTCCTTGGGTTCCTCCCCCTTTGTAGATTGTCACAAGGATCATTCCTGCCCATGAGTTTTGTCACTTTACCCTGTTCCTCCCATGGTTCGTATTTGACCTTCCACACCTTCCAGGGTCAGAGAAAACAAGAACTTCATTTCAGTGAAGATTGCAAATCTGGTGTACAAGATTAGCAAAGAAGAGGAAGAGGTCATTTAACAAATAAAGTGCGAGATAGTGTGTGTCTAGATTAAACAACAACCAAAACCCTAAGACACCTTAAATTAATATTTGCTTCTGCCAATCAGAGGAAAGCTAGGGGACAAGACAAAGATAATGGGTCCCTAAATATCTCCAGAATTGGAAGGAACCTCAGAGGCCATAAAATCCAACTTTTTCATTTTGCAGATGATGAAATTGAGGCACTGAGAGATTAAATAACTTGCCCACCACCATTTAGCCACATGTGTCAGAGTGAAGATCTGATCCTTGAACTTCCTGACTCTGAGGTCACTTCTGGATTCACAATACCATACTCTCTCTCATCTGTCCTAGAAGACCGAATGAGTGCTCCAAAGAACTAAAAGTTTTATTGGAAAAAGGGATTTAGGGAAATCATAGGAGGGGAATATAGCAAAATATAATTTTCTTTCTAGGGTTTTTTTTTGCAAGGCAAATGGGGTTAAGTGGCTTGCCCAAGTCCACACAGCTAGGTAATTATTAAGTGACTGAGAGTGTATTTGAACCCAGGTACTCCTGACTCCAGGGCCAGTCCAGTGCTTTATCCATTGCGCCACCTAGCTGCCCCTTCTTTCTTTCTTTCTTTCTTTCTTTCTTTCTTTCTTTCTTTCTTTCTTTCTTTCTTTCTTTCTTTCTTTCTTTCTTTCTTTCTTTCTTTCTTTCTTTCTTTCTTCTCTTTCTTTCTTTCTTTCTTTCTTTCTTTCTTTCTTTCTTTCTTTCTTTCTTTCTTTCCTTCCTTCCTTCCTTCCTTCCTTCCTTCCTTCCTTTCTTTCTTTCTTTCTTTCTTTCTTTCTTTCTTTCTTTCACTTTCTTTCTTCCTTCCTTCCTTCCTTCCTTCCTTCTTTTCTCTCTCTTCCTCCTTCCCTCTCTTTCTCTCTCTCTTCCTTCCTTTCTGTTCCTTTCCTACTACCTTTTCTCCCTTCCCCTTCCTTCCTTCCTTTTTTTTTTCTTGGGATGGAGGTAGAAGAAAAGAAGAAGGGGATCATGAAAAAATTAAATTTTTGTCAAGACCTTGTTAGGCAACTAGAAATTTGGGGCAGAACAGAGGTGGGAGGGGTAGCTTCATGGGAATAGCCTTCCTGAACTACATTTTGCCAGCACTCTCTTAATGACTTGAAACTCCCAGTATCTGAAATAAGCAGTACTCTCTCTGTGTATTGGAACAAGAATGAATGGATATTGACTTGGCAGGGTCACGTGTAGCACAATACCAGGTCATTTCTGGATTGTGTGTTGAGTTGAAACAAAGGCCTTCATATTGACTACCACCATTACAAGGGTCCAGTCAGAACTGAAGTATGAATTGTGTGTATGAATATGCACATTAATATAACTGGAAAATGGAAAAGGCATTGGAAGACTTGGAAAAACATGCTTGCAGGTATTCCAAGTCAGGGAGAATATATAAGTGAAAGAGATCTAGGAATGGAGACTTTAATTTGGACCGGAGAAGAATTCCCTCTGTTGTCTATGAACTGAGTTATATGATGGTCTTTTCTTCCTCAGGCCCTTCTGTGGTAATCTCAAAAATATGGCATGGCTCATTCTGGTCAGCTGCATGCTGCTTTTCCCCTCGTATACTGAAATAATCTTCATTTTTGTGGAAAAATGAACCAGAAAGATTAGCTGAGGTTGTACATTGGCAGGACACCATGAGGAGGAAGGGTTGTCTGTAATCACTGTGGCACCAAAACATGCATCTGCTGACTTGTTAAGTTCCCCGATGGAGCACTTATTTCATGTCATAAAACCTTTGACTATATATTTGGGGTGAGTTAGGGTGGCCACAAGACAATCTGCATGCCCAAAGTTTTCTTTTTTACTCAAGTCAGTGGGATCAGTGGTAAAGGGAATGTACTGCTCTAGAAACCTTGAGGTAAAAAGAGATGGCATTTGTTAAATAAAATACATTTATTACTTCTAACATTCACAGCAGAAACTTCACCAATGAATTAGGCTGAGAAATTTTTGAGGCCTACATTCACTGTTTATTATAATATCTCCTATGAAATAAAATTAATACTTTCCTGAAGTTCCATTAGTCTCCTCATATTTTTAGAACAAAAGTTGTTATTATTGGTAATAATAAAAATAATAAGAACAATGATAAAAATAACTGACTTATATAGTCTTTAAGGTTTTCAAAGCTTTTAACATATGTGTATATATATATATATATATGCTATTATTATCCTCATCTTACAGATAAGGAAACTAAAGCAAGTAGAGGGTAAGTGATCTGTTCGGTCATACATCTAGGTGGCACAGTGCTGGCCTGGAGTTTATCTTCCTGAGTTTAAATCTGTTTCAGATACATACTAGCTGTGTGACCTTGGGCAAGTCACTTTACCCTGCTTTCTTCTATTTCTTTATCTATAAAAGGATCTGGAAAAAAAATGGTAAACCACTCCAGTGTCTTTGCCTAGAAAATCCATAGTGAGGTCACAAAGAGTCAGACTTGATTGAAAATGACTGAACAACAACAATGACAGCTAGAAGGTAACTGAATCAGAACTTGAACTCAGGTCTTCCTTACCCCAAGTCCAGAGCTTTATTTGCTACACCACATTTCTGCCTATATTATTACTGTTGTTGTTGTTTTTGTTATTATTATCATTATTAATTTTTATCAAGTACAACTCCTTCCATCAATGGAGACTGGTACTGAGAGAGTAAGTGACTTGCTAAGCATCACACAGTCAATGAGGCAAGACTTAGCCTTCCTAATGCTAAGGTTAGTTCTTTACTTACTATACCAAACTGACCTTCTAATGGTTGGTTGATTCTTCTCTTCCATTATTGAAGAAGACCAAAATGATATCACTGTGTTAGAGGCAATTTTTAGTGTGCCCAACTATGGCTTATCAGACTAATATGAGCTTGGAATGCTCTACCACAAGTCAGACATAAATAGTCCAAGTGAACACCTGGGTTGGGTACTCCAAACTCAAGCATGTCATGTTTTCTTTGAGCAGCTTCAATTCTGCCTTCCTCATAGAGTGCAGCACCCTCACTGATGAAGGTACACAATGCTAATCAATCCTGTGCCAGTGTCTCCCGAGCTGCACAATCAATTCTAAAGTTCTTAAGAGAGAGCTTCAAGATGATCTAGTATTGCTTCTTATGACCCTTTGTGAGCACTTTCCCTTGGTGAGTTCTCCATTAAAAGTCTTTTTTACAAGCATACATCTGACATTCTAAGAACATGGTTAGCCCATCATAGCTGTTCTCCCTCTAGTAATATTGGAATGCTAGGCAGTTTATCTCAAGAAAGGACCTCAATGTCTAGTATCTTCTCCTGCCAGGTGATCTTCAGAATATTCCTAAGACAATTTAAATGGAAGTGATTTAGTTTCCTGACATGGCACTGGCAAGCTGTACGGGTTTCATAGGTATACAGCAATGAGGTCAGCACAATGACTCTGTAGACCAGAAGTTTGGTGGTCAGTCTAATACCTCTTCCCTCCCACACTTTCTTTTAGAATCTCCCAAATACTGAGCTAGCTCTGGCAATGCAAGTGTCAACTCATTGTCAATGTGTACCTCCTTGGAAAAGTCACTGCCAAAGTAAGTGGACTTGAATACAGCACTCAAAACCTCTCCATTTGGTGTGATTGATGGTGTGTTGCTGACTGATGGAGCACTCATATTTTCTTGATGTTAATTGTTTGACCAAAATGAGCACAAGAAGCAGAGAATAGATCCATACTTTGTTGTATCTGAGTGCACAATCATCTGCAAACTGAAGATCATGCACCAATGTTCTCTGCACTTTGGTTTTAGCTTATAGCCTTTTCAAGTTGAAGAATGTACCATAAGTGCAGTAGCTGACCTGAATTTACCATCAGTGCAGTAGCTGACCTTGATGCCGTGTTCATCATCAGTAAAGGTGTTTGATAACATGGCTGAAAACATTATGCTAAAAAGCATAGGAGCAAGGACATACCCTTGTTTCACTCCATTAGTGCCTGGAAAATCTTGAGAGCATTGTTCACTATCCAGAACCCAGGCAAACACACCATCATGGAATTGATACTAATGAACTTCTCTAGACAACAACATTTTAATAATTTTCCATAAACCCTTAGGACTGAAAGTATCCAAGGTCTTGGTCAGATATAAATACATTGCCTAAAGCCCTCTGTTTCATTCCTGGCATTTTTTCTGGAGCTCTCTGACTAAAAATATATTGACTCCTCAACTCTTTTTGAAGCCACACTGGCTCTCAGGGTGGTGACCATCTTCCAGGTGAAGGATCAACCTGTTGAGAAGGACTCTGGAAATAATCTTACCAGCAATGACTAAAAGAGAAATACTAATAGAAGCATCATTGAATTCTTGGGGGATAACCTCTTCATACCATAAAACCTGGAAAATTTCAGTCAACTTTTATATGAGCAATGGATCCCCCACATTATAAATCTCAGCCAGAATGGAATAAACACCAGGTGCTTTGCCACATGGAAGGAGCCTAATGACATTCAAAGTGTCTTCCTCAATTGGAACTTCAGCTAGGGATGGATTGATTTCAACTTGAGGTAAATGGTCAATGACTTCTGTATTTGGTCTGTTATGATTTTCTGTTAAGAACATTATGGAACTGTTCAGCCCATCTCTCTAGGATCATGTCCCTATCAATAAACAATGTGGATCCATCAGTACTGAGTAGCTGAGATGCACCATAGGTCTTTGACCTATAAATAGTCTTCAGGGAGGGGAAGCTAGGTAGCATAGTGCATAAAGCACCAGCCCTGGAGTCAGGAGTACATGGGTTCAAATCCAGTCTCAGACACTTAATAATTACCTAGCCGTGTGGCCTTGGGCAAGCCACTTAACCCCGTTTGCCTTGCAAAAAAAAAAAAAAACCCAAATAGTCTTCAGGGCATCATAAAATCACATTGGTTTGTTACTATTTGCATAAAACTGAATTTCATCTGCCTTCTTATTAAGCCAAGAGTTGTGCATCTCTCTGATCTTTGCTTGTATTTTACTTTTGATAGAATTAAATTCTGCCTTCTTTAAAATGGATGAACTATCTCATTGGTAAACCCTATGGAGTTTTTTTTGTTTGTTTTTATTTTTGTTTAGATTTTATCAAGGCAATGGGGTTAAGTGTCTTGCCCAAGGCCACACCGCTAGGTAATTATTAAGTGTCTGAGGTAGGATTTGAACCCAGGTACTCCTGACTCCAAGGCCAGTGCTCTATTCACTGCGCCACCTAGCTGCCCCAACCCTATGGAGTTTTGATTTTTCATTTAGCAGCGTCTGTATTTCTTCATCATTTTCATCAAAGCAGTCTTGATGGTTCCAAGTGTTCTGACCCAGATGAGTAAATATAGAGCTGTACTCCAAATCTCTTTGAAAGCTGCCCACTTTTTTTTCTGCTCCATTGTTGCCAACTGTGTGTTGGCTCCATTATCCCTCCAAGTTAGCCACAAACTGTTCCTGATCAGAGAAGCATTCTAATCTCTTGACATAATTCTTCTAGTAGTTACTTTGCCTTGGGGACACCATTTTGGTTGAATGGGAATATTTAACTTGGAAAGGTTAGTCTATGATCCAGCAGTCCAGCACTTTGCACCACACATTGCCTTCCTCACTCTCACATCCTATCTGTCTCTTCTCTTCACAATCACATAATAAATTAGATCCCAATGTTTTCTGTGAGGACACATCCAGGAAAATTTTATTTCATTTAGGTACTTGGAAGGCAGTTTGTTGGGAAGGTCATGAGATGCACAGAGATATGTGACCCTTGCTGTTGCTATTTCCAGCCCTATTCCTCCCAAAGATTCCCTGCTATGTCTGGTAATCTAGCATTAATGTCACCCAGAAATATAAGCTACATTGAATAAAGGTCTCCAAGTCTTCATAAAATTTTTCTTTGACATCATCAGACTTCATCATGGTAGGGGAATAAGCACTGATGATGATACTGTGGTGTTTTCCTGAAAGTGGTAATCTCATTGTCTTGAGCCTGTCATTCACTCCTTTCTATAGGCAATTAAGTTTGCAAAACCTACCCCAGCTTCAGGGCATTCCCCTTCACTGCAACCCCTCCAGAAAAACATGAATCCAGTTCCAACTCCAGTAATCTGGCCTTCATTTGTCAACCTTGTTTCACTCAGAGACACTATTTGGATGTGATACCTGTTGAGTTTTCTTGCATCAAGTTTTTATTTGTCTTCAGGTCTATTGGATCTTGTGTTGTCTATGAATGTGTATGCATTCCATGCTGTGATGGTGAAGAAATTTTTGTACATGATTTTTTTTTTTGTGCTTTGACCACAGGGTGGAATTCCTACCTGCTGCAATAATCACACTAGGGTTGGGTAAGCAGACAATTTGTAAGGCACCTTTTCTATACCCTTCCTCACACTAGGTGGTGAGAGTATAATCATTAAAAGGACTACTCAGTCACCCAAGGGGTTGCAGAATCCTACTGCTGCTTTCAGTGGGGGAAACTAGCCTATTGCTGGGCCACTTGTGTGCAGGTTGTGACTATATGTCCCAATGTATCTACGCCTGTTGCTTTGTCACTTGCCCATCACCCCAGGACTTTGAGGTAGGAATTGTAAAGTGGTATGGGTGATGACATGTGTAAATTGATTTGTGATGTAGAATTGCATAAAATCATCGGCCTCTATCTTTCTGCCAAATTCATCATGGTCTGATGGCAAGACAGAGTCAAGACAGCTGGTGAAGGCTCTGGAAGCACTGGATGACTTTGGTGTCTTTGATGTCTAACCAAGCTCTAAGTACTCCACAGCACCTGCTTCAGGTGCCTTCATAGCTATTGGAACAAATTGTTTTCATGCTCCCATTCCAGTAGAAGACTTCACATGCTTGGTAGACACCCCTCCCCCAAATCATCAATGAGTTTGAGACTTCCTTGGTTACACTCAATCTAGTTTAGCCCACCCGCCAAAATGGTTTTACTGGGGTGTGGCTGCTGTGTATGCTAAAGCTTTTTGGAGCCACAGGTGAGACTTAGGCAACTTAGGTGGACATCAAAGGTAGAAAGTAGACCTGAAAAGAGCTCAGCTGCCCTCATACCAGAGGTACTAGTCTTCTATGAACACCCCCTAAAACCCCAACCTTCCAAAAAATAGAGAGATTAAAGAGGGACCACATGCTATTACATAGCAGATTAGTGATAGTATGGGAATTTAGAATTTATAGATATTAGGATACAAATTTAGAAGGGGCATTAGTTATGGTCTGATGTAATCCTTTCATTTTTTCAGATGAGGAAACTGAGGCCCAGAGAGACTAACTAGCCTGCCTAAGTTCATACAGAATCTAAATAATGGAATAGGCACTGTTTTTTACACAAGAAGAGCTAGCTTTCAATCTCACTACTGATATTCCTTAAGTGACTGTAGATGTCTCTTCCTTCTAGTTCCCATAATCCCTTCTAGTTCATTGTTCAGATAGATAATACAATCTTCTCTATATGAGAAAGACAAATTCATTGACAGCAAGACATCCTGGGCAGTCAGGTGGCTCAGGTAGGTGACTCCTGACTGGAGTCAGGAAGATCTGAGTTCAAATGCAGTCTCAGTTATTTACTAATTATGTTACACTGGGCAAATCACTTAAACCTTATTTACTTCAGTTTCCTCATCATAAAAGGAGATGGAGAAGGATATGGCAAACATACCCCAGTTTGTCTGACAAGAAAACTCCAGATGGGAGCAGCTAGGTGGTGCAGTGGATAGACCATGGTCCCTGGAGTCAGGAGGACCTGAGTTCAAATTTGGACTGAGACACTTAAAAAAAGTATCTGTGTGACCTTGGGCAAGTCATTTAACCCCATTATCTTGCAACCCCCCCAAAAAAAATCTCTCCAAATTGGGTAACAAAAAGTCAGACATTACTAAAACAACTAAACAATAACAAAAGCATCATAGACAATTACAGCATCATAGATAGATAGATAGATAGATAGATAGATAGATAGATAGATAGATAGAAAGGACTTAGAGGTGATCTAGTCCAAATCCCTCATTTTATAGAGGAGAAAATTGAATCTGAGAATGGTTAAGTGTCTTTTTAAATATATTTTTATTTTTAAATAAACTTATTTATTTTTGAATTTTACATTTTTCCCCAAATCTGGCTTCCCTTCCTCCAACCCCCACAGAAGGCAGTCTGTTAGTCTTTACATTGTTTCCATAAATTGTTTCCATTTATCTAAATTGAACATGTTGAGAGAGAAATCCTATCTTTAAGAAAAAAAATATGAGATAGCAAGATTACATAATAAGATAACTTTTAAAAAAAATTAAGGTAATAGTCTTCAAACTCCACAATTCTTTCTCTGGATAGAGATGGTATTCTCCATCACAGATACCCTAAAATTGTCCCTGATTGTTGAACTTATGAAATGAGCAAGTCCATTATGGGTGATCATCAACCCCATGTTGCTGTTATGGTGTGTTCTTCTGCTCATCTCGCTCACCATCAGTTCATGCAAATCCCTCCATGCTTCTCTGAATTCCCATCCCTTCTGGTTTCTAATATAACAGTAGCATTCCATAACGTACATATACCACAATTTGTTCAGCCATTCCCCAATTGATGGGCATTCACTCAATTTTCAATTTTTTGCTATGAGTAATTATCTTGTCTGGAGTCAGTTAACCAGCATTCCAGAACTCAAGAAAGATAGTGTTCTAGGCTTCAAATCCAAAGTATTTTATATACTATACCACAATGATTCTTCATTTAAGTAATTTTCCATTAGTGGGAAAAGATGAGTTATTTTCTTCATATTCGTCAGTCAGTGTCCTACCACTCATTGCACATTTAGGATATAAATTTACTGTCATATGACAGAGTAAGTCAACTGGCTAATTTGGGGATCAAGTTAGTTGATGAAAAACCCCACCAAGTTAACTAGTCTCATACTGAAACTTATCAGTTCCTGGTTATAATATGTCACTTATGTTTAGTTGTGTTTTTTTAAGTGCAATGCTATAAGTGAATATTGAAAATATTATACTAATTTTTCCCCCGAGGAAACTGAGTCTCAGGAAGATTAAGTGACTTCCTTAAGTTCGCACATGTATTGTTTGCTAGAGGCAGGAAACAAACTGCTCTTGCTTTTTCCAAGTCTTGAGTTTTTTTTAATAACCAAGTCCTTCCCTTCTGGTTATCTGGTTGTCTGCAATAAATACAAAAGTTAACTCCTACTCCCAGGGTGAAATCATTAAAAAAATCTCAGAAAGTGTGCTTAATACAATCTAGTTAAAGAGGAAATCACTGAATTTCAGAGTTAGAAAGTACTTCAAAATCTATCTTAACCAATTCTGCCTAAACAAGAATCCCCTCTACCTTATGTCTGCAAGAGGCAAACTAGCCCTTGCTTGAAAACTATTGAGAGGGAAGCATCATTTCCCAAAGTTTCCCATTCCACATTTGAATAGGTCTCATTACAAAGATGTTTCTTGTAACAAACTCAAATTTACCTCTTTGAAACTTTTACATGCAGCTGAACAAGTTCAAAAATTAAATTCAATATTGATATTCATTAAGGAGTATCTACTATGTGCAAGGTAAGAAAGGCAACTTAATGGATACAGACCTAAGTAAATAAGATCAATCCTGCCTTTGACATGCACCAATTTGTTCAGTTATAGACAAGTCACTTAATTCCACAATACCTTTAGACAACAATCTAAGATGCTAAATTAAAAATGACTCAAATATTTTTCAAAGGAAGAATAAATATCCCAGAGAGTTCTTATACCATAGAAATCATAGATTCAGAAAATATGCTGAATCCTAAACAGGATAAAGAAATGTAATTAAGGTCAATAATAAATAATTAGGAAGCAAAGAAAACTTCTTACATTATGTGATTTGAGGGACTTAAGAAAGAGCCTATCTTTCCATAGGTATCTCTCTTCCCTGATGAAATGAGCCACATAGTCAAGGTAAATGAAAAGGACCTATTAAAATGCACATTACTTGGAAGAGCATATTGTTCCATTGCCACAGAGCAGTGTCTAAAATGGAATAGCTAACTAGGTTTTTCAGGAATGAGAGATAAAGCAGGTAAAAGCCAATTGAAGATTGTCTCCTGGGTACTAGAGTGTATAGGAGGGTCCTAGCATAGGAAGGTATGTCTAGGGATATTGTGTAACTGGAATTAGAAGGTAAGGGGCACAGGAAATTCATACATTTGCCTTTTGGACCAGTCCTGTCTGTTAAAATCCATTTTCCTGTCCCTTAAATGGCAGGCTCCCAGACTCAGGGTAATGATTAATTTTAAATTAGAGGGGTGGCTAGGTGGCGCAGTGGATAGAGCACAGGCCTTGGAGTCAGGAGTACCTGGGTTCAAATCCAACCTCAGACACTTAATAATTACCTAGCCATGTGGCCTTGGGCAAGCCACTTAACCCCATTGCCTTGCAAAATCTAAAAAAAAAAAAATTTAAATTAGAGTCCAAGGATTATCAAAAGGCAGGCAACTCCTAGAACTTTGAGAGGTCTTGATTCTTACATCAAGTTTGTATAAAGAAGCTCCAACTACTCCTCTGGTCCTTGTTCAATGACACATCTCTGCTTCAGAAGTTTCATACTAACAACTAAGGAAGTTTATGGTTTTATGCTATTACCTAACCTATCTTCATTGGCAAATAAAGTGTTCCTTTTTTTCCCTTGATTTAATCAATCTTTATTAGTAAAATCAAATAAAGAAAAGGTTACTATAATTTCTCTACTAAAGCTAATAACTCTTACTTTTATATAAATAATGTCACATTAAGAAATAAATCATAGTCTTAAAATAATTTTTATAATTTATCAAGTCTATATGTATATACACCTCTCTCTCTCTCTCTCTCTCTCTCTCTCTCTCTCTCTCTAATTGCTTATCTACCTGCCTTTCTGTCTGTCTACATACTGGTTTTCTCCTATTAGTTATCAGTTTCCATCCATATTAACTGTAGAAGTAGGGAAAAAGTCAGAGAGAAGGCTCACCCATAGTTCTCCTCCCTTCCATTCCTTGTGCTCAGGGACCAATAACTTTGCTTTTAAATAAAGCAATGTGCTATAATAGATAGAACATATCTTGGAATCAGGAAACCTGAGTGCAAGTTCTGCTCTGAAACATACTTTTTAGTGACCTTGGGCAAATCACAACCTCTCATTTACTAAGAAACTCTGAGACTAGAGATTGTAGAGCAGTACTTTAACTCCAGTCAAATCCCAGTTTTGGTAAATTAAATGAATAAATGAACAAACAAAAGAGAAAATGGATGAGTGAATGAAGCCACATTTCCTGAGCTAATTATCTCAGCCAACCATTGAGCAATGTGAGGAAAATAAAGAATTTCCTAAAATCATAGTGTTAGAACCAATAGGAGCAATAGGTATCACCTAGTTCAACACACAGATGAGGGAACTGGGTTCAAAGATTTAAGTGACTTTTCACATTAATTATTTAGTTAATTGATTCTAGGGATTTAGATTTCTTGATGCTCAGTCAGGAAAGGCCAAAAAAATAAACTTAGAAAAAGACAATGTGAAAACAGCTACAAGCAAGATCTCAAAGAAAAACGCTAATTGAACCCAAGAATTCCTGGAAGAGTTACAGAAAGAGATATATTTATTTTTTCACAATTGATTTCCTACAATACTCTCTATAGCATTTATTCCAAGTCACTCTCCTCAAATCACTTATACCAGATAGAGTATGTAATTCAAGGTAGGTATTTGGAATGAGATTGACAGTAATAAAAGCTCGAGGGGACTGAGGATTTGGAGGAAGATAATATAATTAAGTTGAAATGGAAAACTAGAGCATCAAGATTGTGAATGGAGGAGAGACCAGAACAGGATTAGGAAAGTAGGGTGGTATATAGGACAACTTGTGGTGAGAGCAGAGAATAGGATTGAGGGATGAGTCGCAGGGAGTGAGAAAAGGGCAAAAGTTTGTGGCCAGAGAAAGGAATTTCAAAGTTATAGAGATTATGAACTATGGCGATAGAATACTTCAGCAGATGATGTCAAGGAGTTTTAAAAATAAAGGAGGAAAAAGAGAAATCATTTATACTAACTCTGTCTGCCATAATCTGGAAATACAATTTTAACAAAATTGTAGAGCTAAAAGAAATCTTAAATGTCATCTATTTAAACTCCTTCATTTTACAGATGAGAAAACTGAGGACAGAAAGTTGAAACAACTTGTCTAGTTTCCCTCAGGTTGAAATTCAGATTTAGGTTTTATCACTACACATTCAACATCTTTTTTTACTTTTTTTACTGTAGATTGTTGCCTCCCTAAAGTATCTTTTAGACAATGCTACTCACTTGAGTTCACTCAAGTTTTCCCCATGCTTCTTCTACTGGAGTATGGATGAGATGTGCTCATAAAAAATGGGACCTTGCTTTAGAACAAGAGTTTTACTGGCTGTGGATATAAGGATGCTTATCTGAAGGATGGGATACTAGCCTCTCTGTCCTCATCCATGAAATGATGGCCTCATTAAAGAGAAAAATAAGACATTATATGGGGTATAATCACTAGTTACAGGTAGAAACACCAAGCAACTTTCAATTTTGTTTTTTTTCCCCTCATTGAAACCCACCTATTTCACTCTTCTTTTTTATAATCATGATCTGTATTACCATAAAGACACAGAAACATAATGGCTTCCTCAAAGACTTGATTTTGCTGATCCACAGAGGTTTTGTAGTTTCAATTGCAGTAGGCAAAGGAAAGATGCCTTGGATGAGTGTGAACTGAGTTGTGGGTGGATCCAAAACTAATAGTTTGGCTTCCTTCCCTTAATATGTATGGACAGAGGAAACAGACTTCAAACATCTTAGGACCAGGTCATAGATTTTATGAGTTAAGAGAAAGTGGAACCTCAAAATGCAAAATAATTCAGATACATTTTTGGCTGTTTCAATGTACTTCAGCCACAAAGGTTAAAGCCATCAAGAAAACTGGCAGGGAAATTTCCAAGGAGTCCAGATGCTGTGGTAAGAATGCATCTTGTATGGATTTTAATCCAGACATGAATGTACCCACTGAACCTTTGGGGAGGTAGAAGAGAGAATAAGCATTAATTATTTCCAGATTCAAGAGTTTGGGACTCAGCCCAGCTGGGCTTTCAGTCAGTCTCCATTTTTCATCCTATTTTATGTGTTAAACGATGTGTATAGTTTTAATTTGTTAGGTTTGTTTGGTCTTGTTTTTTGTTGGTTTTTTTGTGTTGTATCATCCTATTGCTATGACTGAATAGCAGGAACTTCTCCTGAAATAAGGGTACTGTTGGAGGTGACCATTCAAGACTTCAAAGTATCAACTTGAATTTATTTCTGTTAACTATCAAAGCAAAGGTTCCCTGTCTAAGGATGACTAAGAGGTGAAAAGTAATAAAATTGTCCCCAAAAATATTTCATATAATTAATTCACAACAAGTTAAATGAATAAACATATTTACTAACTTCAGGAATTCAACGAAGTCATTGCTTCTAACCAATAAATTCCAGGTTTAAATTTAATTGTCAATTTTTAATATTACTTAATTTAATGGAGTATATTAGTCAGTGAAAATTTTTACATTCATCTTTAACCAATAGGTTAATTTGAGCCATAGACTGCAAATCTTTCTGCTTATGAAAAAGAAACAAGCATACAAAATATCTTCATGGAACTCCCTACTATCCTACCATCCATCTTCTCCAGATGCTGGTAGAAAGATGACTGAGAAGGGGGGGGAGTCCATGTATATTTTATTATGTGCTAAACTTTCAGGGTAATTCATATCAAGAATACTTTCTCTACTGCTGAGGATACTAGCTATTGGTCACCTGTCATAGGAATATAAACAGAAAAAATATAGTATGATCCCTGGAAAACATTAACAATAGGTAAACAATAAAAAGATTAAAAAAATAGACAGTAAAGCAACACTTAAGAGGAAAAAAAATAGAGCTAAGGAGGTCCAAATCTTAGTTTGAAGTAAGGTTGGAGATTTGGAGATTATATACAACCTTGTTTTTAGATATCTTAGATTTCCATTATTTCACTCATTCATTTAGGATTTATATTAAGAGTAACTTAAGTTACTGGCACTATCATTCATTTAGGATTTACATTAAGAGTAACTTATGGGGGTGGCTAGATGGCACAGTGAATAGAGCACCAGCCCGGAGGTAGGAGTACTTGAGTTCAAATCTGGACTCAGACACTTAAAAAGAATTACCTAGCTGTGTAGCCTTGGGCAAGCCACTTAACCCCACTGACTTCCCAAAAAAACCTAAAAAAAGAGTAACTTATGTTTCTGTCACTGTCCTTGTCTCTGGAAATACAAAAGCAAAAACCAGACTAGTCCCTGCCACAAAGATCTTACATTCTATTGAGAAATAACAGGTACCCCCCCAAATAAATTTCAATAAATAAAAGTGAAGTAGATAAAAAATAATCTCTGGAATAGAGGTGAGTGATGGGACTGTGGCAACTGAGGAAATCAGAATCAACTTCCTGTACCAAGTGGCACTTGAATTGATCTTAGAAGGAGTCTAGGGATTCTAGGACACAAAAGTGAGGAATGATTGAATTTCAACTATGGGGGAAAACCAATGCAAAAAAAGCAAAGGGGGGGAGATGAAATGTATACAGAGAATAACAAGTAAGTTGTCTGGAACAAAGAACGTATGAAAGAAATAAAGTGTAATGTGCAATAATCTTGGAAAGGCTAGAGTTTTATGAGAATCACATAAAGCACCAATACAAACTTCTATGTCCATAACAGTCTCTCAATAAATATTTGCTGAATTAATGAATTTTTTACCAAAAAAAAATTTTTTTCTGAAATGTAGAATCACCAGGTCTATAAAGTACAGTCCAATTTATTTCTAAACTGAGTAATTGTGCAACTAAATAGTTTTAAACTGATGCTAACACTTTTTTTTTTAAAATCTTGATTATTATTGAAGCAGTTATAAACTAAGTCTAGAGTCTGAACATACTCACTTGTGGGTAACCTAGCCTTAGCCATTACCAATAATGACTTATTGCTATATGTATATATATATATATATATATATATATATATATATATATTTAATTTATCCTGAGATCTATAACAATCTAATACTAATAATAGCTAACATTTAAATAACACTATAAGATTTTCAAAGTAATATACATATGTCTCATTTTAGTTTTACAACAAACTTGATAGAGGCATACATACAATTAATATCCCAACTTTACAGAGAAGGAAACCGATATTGATAAATTGGAGTGACTTACTCCTTGATCACATTCTTAGTTTAGATGTCAAGAGTCAGAACTGAACTAGATCTTAGCCACTCTGAGTCTTCTATCTATTATGCTACCTAGCTGCCCCCTTTAGTCTTGGCTTTTTCTTTTCATTCTTTATTCAATGAACACAGGAAACAATCATTCTAAAATACACCAATTGCTAGCTCCTCACAGACTCTTCACAAAATTCTCCTTATAAAACTGCTCTATAATATCAGTTTTAAAAGTTCAAATAACTCGGGGCGGCTAGGTGGCGCAGTGGATAAAGCACCGGCCTTGAAGTCAGGAGTACCTGGGTTCAAATCCGACCTCAGACACTTAATAATTACCTAGTCGTGTGGCCTTGGGCAAGCCGCTTAACCCCATTGCTTTGCAAAATCTAAAAAACAAAAAGTTTCTCCTCACCTCCTTTAAAGATCTTCCTGTATCACAACTAAACACACCTGCTTCATAACTCCATAAAAAGAGGATTGCCATCAAGCCATTCTTAGCTGTCATTTCTAGTTGCCAGTCCAACCATCATTATTTAATTAAAAAAACTAATTATAGTATCTTTTTTCTTTATTTGACTCTCTTGAAAGAGACCAACATTCAAAACAAAAGTTACATTATAATAATAGTTTACTGTAATTGTATTTTTTCTTCTGATGGTTGCTTTTTAATCTGTATAAGTTCAAACAAATCTTCCTATGCTTTTATTAATTTCTCATTTTATTGTTTTTCATGGCACAATAATATTCTGTTATATTCATATAACCATAGTTTGAAGAATATTTCTTCCAATAGTGTATGTTCCAATAATTAAAAATGAAAACATTGAAAAGATATAAAAAATAGTAATGAAAAGGGTAATTAGTACTTATTTAAATCTTTGAAGAGATTTGTTTTATATGAATAGGGTAAGAAAAACCATGGAGACTGTTTCTTATTATGTTGGAAGGACAGGCAGCATTAGGACTTTTCAAAAATCCCTAAAACCATCTTTATTTCCTTCAAGCTTTAGTTTTCTGAAACTTCTTTAAGTTTTCCAAAACATTTTTCCCTTAACTTAAGCCATTGTTTTTCAAAGGAAATTTAATTTAAAATACATGTTTTTCTAACTAACTAGAAGCTTGAGCTATACAAACAATAAAGTTATATTTTTAAAAAAAATTAATTCCTGTCTTGCTTCTAGGACTACTGGCAAAACAAAATTTGAAAGACATAAAGGGACTGAGCTAATGGGTTTGCAAAGCCACTAATAACTGAAGATCATAAAATTAATTTCTATTCCTAATTCAAATCTGCTGAATTTCACTAGTTTAATTTTAGTACTATTTGTAAACAAGGTCCATCCTATGGGACATGCTTACAGTGGTTCTTCCTGGTTCTAGTTGATCATGAAGGAGTTTGGTGCCTGCCCTAGCTATGGGATGAACTAGCAGTGGAAACATCTACTGTTTAATATGATGTGGCAAACCCTGAGAGGTCCCTCAGTCCTTTTCTACCTTCCCTAACAGTGACTGGGGGACAGAGGTAGGGCCCACCCCATCTCCAGCTACATCAGTAAAAAGAAGATGAAGCTTCTGACATGTTGTGTTTCTTTGAATCTTCTATGTATTATGTAGTGCTCTCTTTTCTAGACTTTCTATTAAAGTGGGTTGAGGGAAGGGCTTCCTTCCCATCCCATTACAGTTTGCACATTGAACATCTCCATTTGGTGAATTTTTTCTGAGTCCAGGTTGTTTAGACATTTTACTCGCAGACATGAACCAGAAATTGTTTAGACAATACAGATTTCCAATGAAATATAAAATGCCTAATTAGCAAAACAACAAACATCATTGTACTAAAGTAGCAACTCCCAGAAGATTGTGATAGAAATTATAAACCAAGTTTTTGAGCCTTCTTATAAATCATTCTACTAATGTGGGTTGAGTCTTATAGATTTAACATTTCTTTTATGTGTAGGAATAAATTACCTTTCCCATACCTAATTCATATTGTGCAATAAATATACCTTTACTTTCCTTTTTTGAGGAAAACTCTAGATATTAACTGTATAGATAAATTATAGTTAAATTCATATGCAAAATTATAAGTAAATTTAAACCCTAGGTGGAGGTTTAATGAGATGAAGTGTTTGAGGACAAGAAGCCTGGCTCCCCTCTTATTGGGTGACAGGTTTCTCACAACTGAGTATAGATAAAAACCTATGGTTCCAGCATTAGTTTCTCAATGTTAGACTTATTTACTACATTTTGAATATTTCAAGAAAAAAGCAAATGATAGCTCAGGGAATAAGTCCATTAAAAGTTAGTTCAAGTTTAATTTTCTTTGGTGCTTGGGAAAAGATATTGTCAGTCACTCAACTGGCATTTGAGAAGCCCCTACTATATGGTGCTGTGCTAAACTTTGGAAATACAAGAAAAGCAAAAATAGTCCCTTGTTCTCAAGGAGTTCACAGTCTAAGTTTACTGAATAGGGAGGTGACCTGATAAGACCTGCACTTAAAAAAGATCAGTTTGACAACTGAATGGAGCATGTTTTGGAGTGGGGAGAACTTGAAGCCCGGAGACCAATCCAATGAGCAACTATTGGAATAGTACTAGGAAGGTGTAACAGTGTCAGAGGAAAGAAAGGAATATACAAGAGATGTTACGAAGGAATAAAAGACAAGACTTAAAAACTGATTAGATATAGGGGGGGTGAGAGAGAATAGGGAGTCAGAGATGTCACCTAGATTGAGAACCTTAATGTGGTACCTTAATTGTAAGAGAAGTTAGGAAGAGAGAAGGACTGGGAAAGGGGTTGAGGGAGCAAGAGAATAAGATCAGTTTTGTATAGGTTGAGTTTATTTTGAACTGTCTAAAAAATAGGCAGCTACCATATTTCCCCCATAATAAGACCCAGTATGATTTTTTTTCAGGATGCCTCATAATATGAGCTCTATGCCCAAAATAAGCCCCAGTTAAGATCATTAGTTAGTTGGACACATTTAATATGTCTGTTGCAACATATGAGGGATGTATTGAATTATAAAATAATAATAATAACATGTAAGTGAATGTAAATAATATTATTGAAATTAATACTTAAAATAAATGATAATATAAATTATAATTAAATATTTGTAAATACCCAAGCAGGTATCTTTGGACTAGAGGTAAACACCTATGAAAATAGATAAATTCAAAATTTCTTGCTGAATGACCAAAGTACAGACACAGTGCATGAATAATGTACACACTTGATAAAGTCCTAATTCTAATCATCTCTAAGGACAAGAAAGATAAGATTGACCATGTTTCAGGCATTTGTGTTATTTTTTTTAGGTTTTTGCAAGGCAATGGGTTAAGTGACTTGCTCAAGGTCACACAGGTAGATAATTATTAAGTATCTGAGGACAGATTTGAACTCAGGTACTCTTGACTCCAGGGCCAGTGCTCTTATCCACTGAGCCACCTAGCTTCCTCCATTTATGTTCTTGAAACTAGAAAAACTTGTTGCAGAGAAGTAATTATAAGGAAGTAGGTTGATTTAATGATGCCACTTGTTTTGGTGAGGTGGTCAAAGAGTTCTGCTAAACTAGGATTTAGCCAGCATTCACCTTGCAAAGAGAAGTATAGCTCAAATAATGATTCCTGCAGGAATGCCCATCTCCAGACATCCCCTGAAAATTAACCTTAATGCATTTTGAAGCAAAAAAATAATATAATCCCATTTTATTTTGGGGTAAATAAGGTAGGTGGCACAATGGACAGAGTCTCCAACGGAGAGTAAGGAAGACCTGAGTTCAATATTGACTATTGACTAGCTGTGTGACCCTGGACAAGTTACTTACCCTGTTTGTCTCAGATTCTTCATCTGTAAAATTAACTAGAGAAGGAAATGGCAAATGACTCCAGGATCTTTGCCAAGAGTGGGGTCATGAAGATTTGGACATAACTGACACAACTGAACAACAATAAAAAGTAGTAGTGGAAAGTGCACTGGCTTGGCGTCAGGGGATGGGAGTTCGAATCCATGTGACTTTGGGCAAGTCACTTAATCCTGATTGCCTCGCATCCAGGACCATTTATAGTCATCCTAATTCATTTCTGGCCAGATGGCTCCGGAGGAGAAAGTGAGGCTGGTGATTTACCATAGCATCTCCCCTCACTCAGATCCAATTCAGGTTGTCATGGCATCACCTCCCTAATGCCATGGTTTTCTTCAAGAATGAAGGACAAACATTATTATTATTATTATTATTATTATTATTATTATTATTATTAGGACTGGACAAGTAGATCTGAGAGTCATCTCCATCAATTTGATAATTGAAATCATGGAAGCTGATGAGATCAAAAACTTATGAGAGAAAAAAAAGAGGGTCTAGGACAAAACCATGGGTAAAGTCAACTCATCTTTCCTAAGCTGAAGCTAAAAACCTTTCCTCTGATCAGCTTCCCAGTCACTCCTATTGAAGGTGGCTTATGCTTTCTGGTTGTACTTCTTCCAGAATGGTGAACTGCAAATTCACATTACTCTTGTTTCCTCCACTCCAACCTCACCCTCAATCCTCTTCCTTCCTTCCTGAGCTTAATACACATATTTTAAGTCTCCATTGCCATTAAAATCTAAAATCTAACTAAATCTTTGAGAGTATCAACCCCCAAAATACAGGATTTCCTATATTTCTATGAAAAAAATGCCAAACTACTTAAGCAACCATTCTATCTTTCTCTTTTTAACTTATGGCTAAATATCTAAAAAGAGGACTGTTGTTATTTCCTGCTTCTTCATTATTCACCAACTTACTCTTCTATCACTTGTTATCTGATTTCTATCCCCACTGTTGTTCAGTATTGTCTGATTCTTCATGACCTCTTTGGGGTTTTGTTTTGTTTTTTGCAAAGATATCAGGGTGGTTTACCATTTCCTTCTCCAACTCATTTTACAGATGAGGAAACAGAAAAACAGGGTCAAATGCCTTGCCCATGGTCACCCAGTTAGTATATGGCAGAGGCTGGATTTGAACTCAGGTGATCCTGGTTCAGTATTTAATCCATTGAACCACTTCATTGCTCTCTTTTCTTTTTTTTTAGTTGTTTTTTTTTGCAAGGCAATGGGGTTAAGTGGCTTACCCAAGGCCACACAGCTAGGTAATTATTAAGTGTCTGAGGCCGGGTTTGAACTCAGGTACTCCTGACTCCAGAGCTGGTACTTTATCCACTGTGCCACCTAGCTACCCCAACTGCTCTCTTTTCATGATATTTTACCCATTTCTTTCTTCTTCACTCTCATTCTAATTCAGGCTTTCATTACTTCTTACCCAACTATTATAATTTTCACCTAAATGATCTTCGTGTCTATAGGCCTCTCCCTTTTCCACACCTTCATTTGCATATCCACCAAAATAATTATCAAAAAGGGATCCTCTGATCATGCCCTCCTCAAAGACTTTCAGTAGATCTCCAATATCAACTTTTAAAATGTCAATTCTTCACTTTGTCATTTAATTCCATCCACACTTGGCTATCATTTCAACCTTATTCCACTCTGCTTACTTACTGACCCCAATGTTCTGGTGAAACTGGACTTTAAGCTATTCTCCAAAATTTTTCTCTCTTCTATGCATTCAGATAGATATTTTTCATGACTTTGAATATAGACCCAATGACAGACTCCATGATTGTTATCTGAGAACTAGTTAAGACAATTTCAGAGTGACTATTAATAGAAATCTTGCCACTTGGAGATCAATTATTTTTGTCACAGTGACTATATATCCATGTTCTCTATTTATAAAGTGAATATAGACTAGGATTGGCATCATGGAGGTGTACTCATCCTGATGAAATCTTAGATCTTTGGGGGTGTTACCTCTTCCTTTTCCCCCTTCTTTTTTTTGCAAAGCAGTAGGGTTAAGTGACTTTCCCAAGGTCACACAGCTAGGCAATTATTAAGTGTCTGAATCCAAATTTGAATTCAGGTCCTCCTGACTCCAGGACCAGTGCTCTAACCACTGTGCAAAATAGATGCCCCTACCCTTCTCCTTCTTTGGTGGGGTCTGGGTTGGGGGAAATTTGAAGATGACCAAAAATTATTTTACCTAATAAATAATCATATAACTAGTCCTAGACAGAACCTCAGATATCATCTGACCCAATCCATTTTACAGATAAGGAATCAGAGACTCAGGAAGGTTAAGTGACCTGTTCATTATGTCTAAGTACTGTGCAGCACAATAAATATTGAAAGAAAGGGAGGAAGAAAGAAAAGGATCAAGGAAAGGAGGAAATAAATATTTATTATCTACCATGTGTTAGATTTTGTGCTAAATGCTATTTTATAGTTGAGGAAACTGAGGCAGACAGAAATTAAGTGACTTTCCCATAGTCACATAGTAAGTGCCTAAGACTAGATTTGAATTCAAGTCTTCCAGATTCTAGGCCTAATGCTCTATCAAATGCACCACCTAGCCATGATCTATCAAATGTTCTAAACATATATAAATAAATGCGAATATATTTGTATATTTTATATATATATCAATGGGGGCAGCTAGGTGGCACAGTGAATAGAGCACGAACCCTAGAATGAAGAAGACCTGAGTTCAAATTCATCCTCAGACACAATAATTAGCTGTGTGACCTTGGGCAGGTTACTTAACCTCATTGCCTTGCAAAAACAAAAACAAAAACTATACATACATATATATATATATATATATATATATATACATATATATATATGCGTATATATGAGAGAGAGAGTTTACTCATAACTTTTTTTAAAATTGCTTTTGGGTAATTTATTTATTTCTACATAGTGTTAACAGAAGCAGCATGAAGTAGATAAAGGATTAACTTTGAAGTCATAAAAACCTAGGTTCTATCCCTGACATATCCTAGTGTATGACTATAGACAAATTTCTTCATCTTTCATTGTCTTAGACAACTCTCTAAGGTAATAAATTTTAAACAGTTGCAGATCTGCTTTGCTTTTTCTAAATTAAAAGTTTGCTAGCTAATTCTGCTAGCCAGTCAATTCTCTGTTACTTTTTTGATATTAAAAAAAGTAAGATTTCAGTTTGATACTTCACAATGCTAGCCAACTCTTCCATTTGCCTGTTCCCATACTAAACATATGCAATAAAAGAAAATGTCATCATAAACAGCATTCCCATTCCTACTGGAATATTTGTTATAAATAGTCATCCAGCATTTTTCCTTCTTTATTTAGAAAGCTAGAATGCCCATGAATTGCTTTTCTGAAATGACAGCTAATGATGGCATCTCTTTGGGGAGAGACATTCCAATTTTCTTACAAAACTGAGCGGCATTTCCCTGAAATGGGGAACGCATTTCGACAATTCCAATCATCGGTACCTTAGCTGGTTCACACACTTGGTTTTGCAAAACCCAAACTTGCTTCACTGCTTGCGCTATAAGCCCTAATCCAAACAAAAATTTTGGTCTTACAGATTCTGGTTTTAATAGTGCTGATTCAGGAAACAAAAATGTCCCTTTATTGTAATTCTTTGGATTTACCCCATTCTCTCTTTACCAGATGTACATATTTAGGAAAGACTTTCTTCTCTTCAATAACCACAAATTTCAAGACAATAGCTTCCTTCAATGGCATCAAATGTTGTGTATTGAGCCTATTAAGAGTAGTCATTGATGTGGGAGAGCATTCTCATGAATGGCCACTAATGAAGAAGCTACAGAAGGAGAAGCCAACTTGTATAATACTGAGAAAATGTATTATTAAACAATCTCACGTGATTAATGGACTTTTATTCTAAACTCATTTTCCTGTTTGGTAATAATAACTGACATTTGGTACAGGTGGAGTCATTCTTTCTGAGCATATCTTTGCTTCTTTCACTTAGAAAAATGAAACATCCAATTGGAATTCAACCAGATCTGCCATGTTCCACATGAATTCAGTTACCCAATTTAATTGGTCCTAAATCTATACCAAACCTACCTTGGACTCATGCATAAAATTGGTTCAGGCAGGCCAAAAGGTTAATGAGTCTGCAAATCTTTCAGTAGCAAGCCTGCATGACGCTCAAGCTCCCAAAGAAACATAGACTGAGAAAAATCACCTCCTGTCTAGTCTTTCATCTTTCATCTTGCATGGCCTATTTTCTATGATGTGGCCTGAGGTTTCTTTTCCATTTTTGAAAGGCACATTTAGCTTTTATTAGGAATATATGTAAAATAAAGGCAAGATATTAAGGATCGTTGATTTTCTATAAAATTGGGAACCTAAAAAACTGAACAAATGCCTTTGGTTAGGGGCTTATTTGTGACAAGAAGCTCTGTCTGGCCTTTTGATTTTATTTGTACTTTGACTTTTTTCTTAATATGCTTAATTTTTTGCATGAAATCTATGTTGGTAGATTCATATGACCAAAGAGAAACTTCCACATAGTAGATTATCATCCATGGTTGAACTGTCTTTCAACAACTTGTTTGTGATTAATGAAGGAAATTTTTTGTTTTTCCTTTCCAGAATTTGATCCTGGAATATGATCCAATTTCTTATCTGTCTTCAAGATAAGAATGTAATGGAGAGGCTCAAAGAAGTAAAAGGGAAATGCAGAAGAAGAAGAAGAAGAAGAAGAAGAAGAAGAAGAAGAAGAAGAAGAAGAAGAAGAAGAAGAAGAAGAAAGAACATCAAGAGATTTCTAAGGTATTTGTTTGGTTTTGAGGCATTTGGGGTTAAGTGATTTGCCCAGCTAGTAAGTATCTGAGATTAAATTTGAATTCAGGTCTTCCTGATTCCAAGATCAGTGCTTTATCTACTTCACCATATGAAGTGGCCCAATTCTAAGACATTTTTGAAATAACTCTAAGAGGACAATTGAAGTTTGAAACTTCAGAGTCATTGCTCTTTCCTATCTGGTCACTTCCTATCTTTCAAGGCTTTTACTGTATTATTCACCTCCATTTCCTCCATGATCCAAGATT
The DNA here is from genome assembly GCF_037893015.1 of Macrotis lagotis. Classification (NCBI taxonomy): domain Eukaryota; kingdom Metazoa; phylum Chordata; class Mammalia; order Peramelemorphia; family Peramelidae; genus Macrotis; species Macrotis lagotis. Next base: position 105,742,140 of record NC_133662.1, on the reverse strand, counting down.
CCTGGACTCATTTTGATTCTTTCCACAAAATACCCTATTCTTTCATACTTGCTGGGTCCCATGCCTGGAATACTTTTACTTCCAAATTTTTTATTGGATACAACTTCAATCCAACTGACTTCTCTTAAGATTCACTTTAGGAACTACTGCCTGCAGAAGATCTTTGCAGGTCTCCTCCACTGCTAGTAGATTCCCTTCTAAAATTATGTTTAATCTACATCATATGTATCTTATAAATAGTTTATATGATTAGAATGTAAGCTTCTTTAGGGTAAGATATTATGTTTGCTTTTTCTTTGACTCTAGTATTTTACAAAGTGTCTGCTACATGGTATTTCATACATGCTTGTCATTTGATAAATAACAATATCAGAAAGATGTGGATGAGCCTCTATATGTATTCTACAGGTACAGTATCTGAAAGTCCCAAATCTACCTTTATGATTCGTTGCCTTTGGTAATGAATGAGGCTTTGCCAGTAACCTCTGATGCCAGCAAAGGGAATTCTAAAATCGTCAACAATTTTTTAAATTGCATCAAGTCATAAGAGACAGGAAATTTGTTTTATCCAAAAGAGAAATGAATAGGGATAAAGAAAGCCAATAATATTTGGAGAATTAACAACACACATATAAGATAATAGTAAAAAATGGCCCATGTATAACCCCCAAATATGTTTCATCTATCTATAGAAGTAACCAAGTTTTAAAAGTTCTTTTAACAATATGCCTGCTTTTTGGGAAAACAAATATATATGTGTGTGTGTGTGTGTGTATATATATATATATATATATATATATATATATATACACAGAAACACACACACACACACACATATAGAGATAGATAGTCTTCTGCAATTATCTCCAAATGATACAAAATATTATAGTTAAACCACATCACATGTATATTTGGACATTTATTTGTCTGAAATACAGTCAATAAAACCTCTGACTTGCATTTTTTGTAAGTCTGTCTATTTGCTGTAAAATGAAGACTTTAATATTGACCATTAAACCTACAAAGGATTTCAAGTAAAATGTAAATTCCCTAAAAGGAAATGCAGTTTTTCATTTTTGTCTTTGTATGCTGCTTCAGTGCCTGTCACCATATCTTACACATTTGTTATTTAGTTGATTAGCAGTGTCCAATTTTTTGTGATCCCATTTAGGGTTTTCTTCATTGAGATAATGAAGCTCATTTTACAGATAGTAAGTATACAAGACTGGATTTGATCTTGGGTCCTCCATACTCAAGAGTCAGTACTCTATTCACTGTGTCCTCAGCTGCCTCATGTTGCACATAGAAGGCACTAATAAATGTTTTTAGGATTGAACTAAATTAACAAAAACAATGAGGGGCTGTTTGGTATAGAGTAAGATAGACAAGGGGAGAGAGAGAGAGAGAGACAGAGAGAGACAGAGACAGAGACAGAGACAGAGACAGAGACACAGTGACACAGAGAGAAACAGACAGATTGAGAGAAACCAGGTTCAATCCCTTAGAGGCTATGTGATTCAGAGGAAATCACTAAATCTCTCATTCCCTGAGCAACAATCTAGAACTAAAAGTATCCAGTAATTTGAGGATCTGCACCAGTGGAAGCACCAGGATTTCTTAAAGCTAATGAAATTTTAGATCTAGTCATATATATGTAAAAGGTATAAACATGTGAAGCAAAACATGTGAAGTCTTTGAGTATGAGTATGAATTAAGCATGTTTATCTTATTTTCATTCCATATGTATTTTCCTATTCAATATCACATTTTTTTCTATATATCTACCCAACACTCGACAATCTTTTACTGTTTATTTTTCTTCTTTATTTTCTGCAAATTGCTTCCTGTACCACCCTTTTTTTTTTCTTTCTTGTAGAATTATCTCGGTTGTTTTCTCTTTGGGTCTTTCAGTCCTGGGAGGTCAGTCCTTTTTCTCTTGTTTAGCCATCTTCCCTCAAGACTTTTCTCTGTCTCAAAGCACTGTTTCCAAATCTAGTACAAAGACTAGCGCCCCCCCGCCCAGATGACTATCCTACAAGAGTCTTCTATGAGATTAGAAACAGAATACTTGACTACTTGTTTTGTGTGCACTCTGATTCTTAGGTCCCTTGTCCCATGATGTTCCAATTGGAGACACTTAAAAATAAAAATAATAATACCCTTAATGTTGCCTTGCTGTTGACAGAAGACAGAATTATACTTTGGAATGCTTCCATTTCTTAATATTTCATACAACTCCAATTTTCTATGTTAAAATGATGCAATTTACATTGTACTTCATCCAGTAGTGCACTTAATCCCCATGAAAGAAATAAATGAATCATGGGCACTAGACTCTTGCTTCCCAAATGACTCTCTCTCAAATTAGAAATGACTAATTATTTTAAGACTAAATAACTAAGAGTTTCTCAGAATAAACAGATTTCCTTCAGACATGAGACAAGGCTCCCAGGATTCCCCTTTTCCAAATCCTGGAAAACCAGAGCTTTTCTGACCCTCTCTGGTGCCGTGTTCAGGAATTGAGACACATACATTGGCATGAATGGAAAAAAAAGCTGCATCTGTTCACAGGAAATGAATACGGCTTCCTTAATATAAGTGGCATCTTGAAGGGAATTGTGTTTCACACCCCAATTAAAGGGGCCAGAACTGGAGAATGCCTCTAACTTTCAATACAGGCATATAAGTAGAGGGTGTAGGCAAACATTTCCCAAGATATTCATTGATGCCATCTGACCACAGATTCATTCTCATGAGAAATATTACCCATGTGCATTGCTACAGCAGTTTTCATTTTAAAAATTGGTATTTATCAGAGCTGAGAACTTGTTCTCACTGAAGGGAATATTACCATGATAAAATTCACATAAGTTAAAGATCAACTTCAGGAAAAAAATTCAATTTAATTAAGGCCTCCTTAAAGAGAAGGGAACATAAAATATTTTTTTCAAAATTATAGTAGGAATCTGAATTCTTTTTTTCAGAATCCCTCTCATGACTTGAAGTATCATTAGACAATGAAGAACTCTTAATTTTCCATTTCTGTACCATCATCCTTCCAACCTTGATTTTTCCCTGTACTAACCATTTACTAAAGTATGTCAATTTTGCCTTTGTAATATATCTTGTTACTGTGCCTTTCTCTATACTGATAACCAGTTCAGGTCTTTATCATTTTTACTATAATCACTTAAACACTTTTCTAATTGACTTCCATTACTCCATGTAATTCAAACTCCAAATCATCTTCCATATGATGTATTCATATTCTAAAAGTACAGATTTGACTATTTCATTCTCCTACTTAGGAATCATCAGTGTGTCCCTTGTACTTCACAGATAATACATATTCCTCTTTATCATATAAAATACTTCATAATCTGGTTCCAATCTCTACTGTCAGATGTATTGCCATTACTTCACCCCCCCACACACACTCTCCATTTTAGTCCAAGTGGCCTATTTGCTGCTCCAAGAATGTAGTACTCTATCTTCCATTTCTATGCCTTTAATGCTTTATCTTGTTGTCTTACCCCTGCGAAATTTCCAGCTCCCTTCCATGGTTAACTCAAGAGTCACCTGCTAATAAGGTCTTTTCAAATCTCTAAAATTTTAGAGATTCTCCTCCATCCAAAATTACATTTATTTTCTTTTATTTTGCCTTTACTCATCTCTGTACAAAGAAAATGTAAATTCTTTAATCTCAATGATAATTTTCTTTTTTTCATTTGCATCCTCAGCACCTATGATAGTGTTTAGAACATAGTAAGTTGTCAAATAATTGCCTTCAATGAAGAAGTATTCATTCAGTAAATTAGCTGATTCATTACGGCATGGGAATACTACCAAAGAAGGAAGGGATGGCCTACATATTGTGTTCCTAATTCAAACAGACTGGGGAGCTCCAAAATATTAAAGATTTAGCCAAGTTATTGGCTATTGATCTGAGTCCAGCGCCAGGTCTCCAAAGTAATTGTCTTTAAAAGCCTCCAAAAAAGTAATAATGCATCTAGTGGTAAAAGCAGGCTATCAAGTAATCAAAAAGTAATGTCAAGGGGCAGCTAGGTGGCACAGTGGATACAGCACCATCCCTGGAGTCAGGAGTACCTGAGTTCAAATCCCACCTCGGATACTTAATAATGACCTAGCTGTGTAGCCTTGGGCAAGCCACTTAACCCCATTTGCCTTGCCAAAAAAAACGTAATGTCAATAAGATATGGATTTGACTTTGTTAGTACTTTTATTCCTTTTTTCAAGATGACACCAAAATAATGATTTCAAATGTACCAGAAAACAATGTAAAGACTAGAAGACTGCCTTCTTTTGGGAGTGCGGGGAAGGAAGCAAGATTAAGGGGAAAATTGCAAATTTCATAACAAACAAAAAATTAAATTAAAAAAATAAAATGTACCAGAATATTACTTCTAATGGAAATGTGAGAATATAAGAATGTAAGATGTGGCAGACATGATCAAATCATAATTTATCCAACTCAAAAGACTCTCTCTAATAGTTCTATCAAGGGATCATTTGTGTGAGGAAATGGCATCCTTTTCACTGAGAATCAATGTGGATTGATCATCATGAATCATGAATTAACTTCATTATATTTTTCTTTTATTTTTCACAAGTGAACTTTAATTTATTATTACTATTATTACAATAATTTTGTTATGAGTAAACAACCCCCCCTGCCCCCCTAAGAAGATGAGACACCTCAAGAAGAGTGAGAGAGAGAGAAGAAAAATGTACTTCAGTCTGTGTTCAGATTCCATTGGCTCTGTCTCTGGGGTGAGTTGCTTTCTTTATCCTAAGTCCACCAGAGAAGTTGTTTCAATATTTTTCCCACAGTTGCTATTACTAGCTGTACCTCCACTTTATTTCTCCCCACTCTCATTTATTCTATTCTCTCTCTCTCCTTTCATCCTGGTCCTGTCCAAAAGTGTGTTGTATCTGAGTACCCTCTCCCTCAATCTTCCCTCTCTTCTATCACCTTTTCCCCTCTCCCCTCCCCCCATTTCCCCTTATCCCATCCCTTTCTTCTCATTTTTCTCTAGGGTAAGATAGATTTCCTCATCCTATTAAGCCATTTCTGATGAGAATGAAGGCTCACTCATTCCCCCTTGCCTTCCCCCTTTCTACTCCATTGAAGAAAGCTTTTTCTTAAAAAAATAAATTAAAAAAAAGAAAAAGCTTTTTCTTGACTCTTATGTGCAATTTCTTATCTTCTTCTTCTTTGTCTTTCCCTTCTTCCCAGTACTTTTCTTTATCACCCACTGACTTCATCTTTTTTACTATAATATACCATTATATGCCATTCCTTCCTGTGTCCTGTCTATATATGCTCCTTCTAACAGCTCTTATAAGTGAGAAAGTTCATATGAGTTATCAATACCTTCTTCTCGTGCAGGAATACAAACAGTTCAATATCATTAAGTTCCTCATATTTAGTCCTTCTCATCCACCCCCTCTATGGTTCACCAGAGTCCTGTACTTGGAGATCAAACTTTCTGTTTAGCTTTGGTTATTTCAAAAGGAAAGTTTGAAAGTCCCCTGTTTCATTGAAAGCCCATCTTTTACCCTGAAAGAGAATGTTCAGTTTTGCTGGGTAGTTGATTCTCGGTTGTAAACCAAGATCTTTTGCCTTCTGCAATATCATATTCCAATCCCTATGAGCCCTTAATGTAGATGCTGACAGATCCTGTGTAATCCTGACTATGGAGTCTTGGTAGTTGATTTGTTTGTTTCTGGCAGCTTTTAGAATTTTCTTTTTGATTTGGGAATTTTGGAATTTGGCTATAATATTCCTGGAAGTTTTTCTTTGGAGATCTCTTTCAGGAGGTGACTAGTAAATTCCCTCAATTTCTATTTTTAGCCTCTGCTTCTAGGATCTCAGGGCAATTTTGCTCAGGGCAATTATTTCTTGAAAAATGAAGTCTAGGCTCTTCCTGATCATGGCTTTCAGATAGCACAATAATTTTTAAATTATTTCTTCTGGATCTGTTTTCAAGGTTGGTTTGGTTTTTTCCCAATGAGATATTTCACATTTTCTTCTAATTTTTGGCTTTTTTGGAAGAGTTTTATTTCTTCCTGATTTCTTGAAAAGTCATCAACTTCCTTTAGGTCCATTCTTCTGCTCATTTGCCTTTTGTTTTGTTTTTTCCATTGGGCCTAAACTGGTTTTTAACATTATTTTCTTCATCATTTTTTTGTATTTCTTTAACCAAGCTATTGATTTGGTTTTCATGATTTTTCTGCATCACTCTCATTTCTCCTCCCAATTTTTCCTCCACCTACCTTAATTGCATTTTTAAGGTTTTTGCAAGGCAAATGGGAGTTAAGTGGCTTGCCCAAGGCCACACAGCTAGGTAATTATTAAGTGTCTGAGACTGGATTTGAACCCAGGTTCTCCTGACTCCAAGGCCGGTGTTTTATCCACTACCGCCATCTAGCTGCACCCCTTAATTGCTTTTCAAAGTCTTTTTTGAGTTCATCTATAGTCTGAACCCATTTTTTATTTCTCTTGGAGGTTCTGGATATGGAAGCTTCGATTTTGTCATCATCTGACTATGTGTTTTGATCTTCCATGGGACTAAAGTAATTCTCTATGGTCAGATTCTTCTTTTTCTGTTTACTCATTTTTCTCAGCCCAAGACTAATTTACACCATTTCCAAGGCTCTGGGTTTTTTTTAGGGGGGGGGTCACCCCATTGGGACCTTTATTCCTCCAAGGTCTTATGCTCTCTTGTGTGTGAATTGATATGTAGATGACCATAGCACTTCCCTCTGCCCTGGAGCTGTAAGGAGGAGTCCTGCTTGGCTACTTAGTATGGAAGCCCAAAGTGCAACTTGGATCTGAGTGTGGGCTAGCAGCAGAGTCTTACCCAGAGAGAGAGAGCAGAGAAAATCCCCGGCCCCCTTACCATCTGTGGGCTGTGCTCTGGGGGTGCAGGCTGCTTTCTCCAGATTCTCCCTTCAGTTTCTATGGCCAGTGCTCCCTCACTTCACACTCATTCTGGTATAGCAGAATTCTCTCCCTGCTCCTTCAAGCTGTTCCAGGGCTGTGCTGTGACTGGGGCTTTTTCCAGCTCCTGGTCCTGGTGAAACATACCTTTCTCACAGAACTTCTAAGTTATCTTGAACTGGGAAAATGTATCACTCAGTCTTTCTGTGGGTTCTGCCCCCTCTAAATTTTGGCTAGAGTCATAATTTATTGCCTTTTGGAGTTTTTGGGGGAAGGAGTTCCCAGGAAATGCTGCCTTCACACCGCCATGTTGGCTCTGCCCCTATCATGGCTCCACCCCCATTATATTTTTAACTTGCATTATTTCTTAGAGTAATGAATTTCATAAGCTTAATAAAATGTTATCAAATTTAGTATTTCCATTCACTTATACTATCTCCCTTCCCTCAAATTTGAAGTTTTATGTGGGTATACTCTGATTGTAACTCATGAGACTTTGTTTAATTAATCTATAGGAGGGAAAAAATGAATGATAAATTTTTTCATAGATATGGAAAATACTTAACCATACATATGTATATATATATATATATATAGATAGATAGATAGATAGATAGATAGATAGATAGATAGATACATATGATGGGGCTAAAATAATCAAGAAGGAAGAAGTTATGCCATGTTGTTTTACTGAGACTATTCAAAAAATTATGTGTGTATTGTTGATACTACTCATAATATCAATAATAGTGATATTGATACCAGTGAGTAGATAAAAAAGTGATTTGTAATTTTCAAAGCACTTTTTAAATAGGATCTTGTTAAGTAAAGGCTGATTTGAGTAATATTCATATTTTTGCAGATATGGAAAATGAAAAATTATTTGCTACTCAGCTAGGCCTGTGGCTTAGGTCTTTTGAATTGCAGTCTGGGGCTCTTTCTACTTCTACACATGCAATTAATGTTTATAGGGTCAATTCGCCTCCTACTTTAGAAGAGTCTTCAGAAATAATAGTTTCACACATAAATGCTATTCTTCACTCTCCTATCCAATATATGTTGTTCTTCACTGACCAACTTTGGCATGAAACTGGGAGAATAAAATATCTTTTAGATATTTAGTCTGATGGCTTTTTTAGGCTAGGCCTCATATCTATGCTCTCATGGGAGTTATACTTATTTTCTGAGTTCCTTTGCAAATATATGTGACTTTGGTCCAATATTTAATGTGAAAAAAAACCCTTCCTGGGAGACTCTCTGGTGCATCAATGTTTGTAGCACACTCTTGTAGAAAATAATACTACTAGTGACCTCATAATTCTTATCATTCAGACCATATGAGTTGATATACAGTGAGAATTATTATTAATTACAACTATTGAATGCTATCAGTTATCTGTTTGAAAATATGAATTTGTATAGAAGATCATTTCTCTTCCCCACCTCTCATCCCAAAACTGATCTTTTATGTATACATGAAGCTGTTAAAATAATATAACTACAAATACTGTCACTGAATATTTGGGCATTATTTTGGAAACTAGTGAAAACAGGCTCTTTCTTGGGCTTGACTAGCAATAAGAAGCCTCTTACACAATACTCCTGGGAATGCTCCTGTATAAAACAATACAATCTATTCCTTTTCTTCAGAGGACTCTATTAATTCCACATGGTGACATCCATCTCTCTTTTCAGAGATGTCCCTGGAGCTTGACAGACTGACTCAATACAACTCTCTTCAAAACATAAGGAGACTTATTTTAACTCTTCTAATAAAATTGAAGAAAAGACAACAATATTTTCTTCACAATGCACATGATTATGGCAACAGATGTATTTTTTTCCTTTTTTGAAATAAACTTCCCCCCACCCTTGGCTTTTTTCTTCTTCTGTTGTTTGAAAGAAAGAGAAAAGTTTCTCACTTAAATAAAACCAAATTAAAGTTTAATTGCAATCAGCTCTATGACTGGGTAGTCTTATTAAAAACTAGGCCAAAATGAGCCATATGAGTTCATCATGAAAGATCAATTTTACTCTATTCCCTTAACTCAAAAAAGATGCACTTTTATTTAAAATATTTTATTGATATTTCTTTAAAATAGTTTTCACTTTCCTTTGACCCTTTCCCCCTAGAAAACGCTATCTTGGAATAAAAAGGTACATTTAAACCAAGTGAATCAATACATTGGTCATATCTGTTAATGTATCATCATTCTGTACTTCTAGTAAAACACTTGTCTCCTGAGAGGCTGAAGGCATCAGTTTTTGATGTCACTAGTGACCATTTCATTGATCAGAGCTCCAAGAGTAGGAGTGTTTTACATTCACTAAGGATAAAGCAGCTTCAGAAGAGAACTCCATTTCTCACCTTTTCTAAAATATATGTAGACAAAAAATTCCTATCTCAACACTTTTCAACTTTAGAGTCAAAACTATTCAAGATATGTAGCACTTGGCATTGAAACATTTCAGTATTTGAATGATTTTTCAAATCATCTTTTTTTCAGTGATGCAAAAATTAAAGCCTAGAGTAATGATGGTTCTTAAGATTTCTAATCTGGGTCAGAATCAATATTGCCATTTTATAGAATTATTTTCTCAGAATAATGTTGCCTCTCCAAAAATGGGTTGTTCCATTTCTCTCAAAAGAACTCTGAATGAGTTAAATCTATCTATCTACATATACATATATATATATGTATATATACATATATAAATATAAAATCTCCCCCTTTCATTCTTTATAATACATACAATGCAAAGGCAGATAGTTGTGGCACATAGGTAAAATAATGGGTGGTTTATAGAAGTTGGAGTTAGAAGACCTATGTCTGAATCTAGTCTCAGACAGTTAACTGAGTTACTGAGGCAAATTACTTAACCATCTCAGCCACAGTTTTCCCATAACCAGAGACAAATTCCCACAACCAAAGACATTTCTCATAGTTTTTATGATTTAGTAGTGTTTGACTGAATTTATACTCCATGCATACATAGCATTTTAGAACTCAGTATCATGTGAAAAAAGCTAGGTGGTCCAATGTAGATAGAAAACCAGTGGTATTTCCAACTTGAATCTTTAAGATATGAGTTCCTGAATAAAATCTTTGATGTTTAGAGAATTGCCAATATACACATTACTTCAGTATATTCTGTGTGAACCAAATTCTGCTTTTTACATTACTCAAAAAAGTATTGTTAAATGTGGTTTCCTTTAATGATAAGTTATCCATGTTCCCAGAAAATGAATGAATGGATAAATGAACCCATAATGATAAGTTGGTATAATTTCCTTCCCAGACCTTCTCTCACTGCCAATTTTCATCCTTTCTTCTCTAAGAAGGAAAAGAAAAGAGAAAAAGAGGGGGGGTAGTTGTATTTCTTTCTGGAGATAAATCTAATAATACTTACCTCTTATATACATGGGCCTTACTGATATTAAGGTTTGTGACAGCCATTATGATATAGGCATTTGTAATTACTATCCTCATTACACAAAATTATTATCACTATTATACAAAAGGGAAAAAAGCATGTGTCAAAGTTCTTAAAGGCAACCAACATGAGACTAGAATTTGATATAGTGGATAATTGCATTACTGTTATTTCAGTTGTACAAATGGTAGCATATTCATTCATTCATTTAATATTATCCTTTCACTCTTGGCAGAACTGTGAATGGATCAAACCATTTTGGAGAGCAATCTACAATTATGCATTTAACAAATATTTAATAAGTATCAACTATACACTCTGTTAGACCCTGGAAGAAATAAAAAAGTTTAGAGAAGATGTGATCTCTGCCTTCATGAGTGTGGGGGTCTCCTTCCCACAAAATGGTTAAAAACATTCATTTACAACTTGTTTTCTTTTATGCATCTTGGAATTTGTAGAATCTTTAAAAAAATAATTAAAACTTTAATACTTTAATACTAATCATACCTAATTAGAAATTATTTTAACTTTAATTCATATCAAACATAAATGCCATCAAACTTTTTTAGTCATTTCTTCTAAGTCAACATGCGGTCCAATCATCCTCATATTTTTTTCTCTTATGGGGTCAACATTAATGATTATACTGTTCTGTTCTATTTTTTCTTTTGGCTCTGAAATTTTTTTATAAAGAATTTTGAGATTTCCTTATAGTCTTTTATTTTTTACTGATCTTGATTGTGTTATATTATTATATTATATTAATGTATCACAGATTTTCAAAATTTAAATCCAAACTATCTTTCCAGTTTTATTTTATATTACCCTTTGAATTCTATGGTCCAGCTAAACTGGCTTTCTTGGTCTCTTTTACACATTGACATTTCATATCCCACCTCCATTCCTTACTTCCAATTCATAGAATTCCCTGGTTTCGTTCAAAGTTCAGCTCAAGAAAGGCTCCTGCAAGAGGTGTTTCTTGATTCATCCAACTATCAGGGTTTCCACAAAATATGTGCCTTATTATGCTTATTTATTGACATGTTGTTTTCCCTGGGCAGGGTGTATTTATTTCATTTCTATTTTTATTTATTCTATTTATATTCCCAAAGCCTGGAAATTTAAAAACTTCTTATTGGTTGTACCCATTCTTTAAACTTTGAACACAAGTTCCTGTAATTCAATTTATATCATATCAATAAACATATATCAAATTACTATTATATGTCAGTTACTGCTAAACCCTAGGGATAATAAACAAAATTGAAAAAAATTCTTGTCCTCAAGAATCTTACCTTCTAAACATAACATACCTTTTGAGATGCTGAGCCTAAAGAGATAAATCAATGAAAACTGAAGTGAGTGCTTTGAATGTAACAGGAGTTTTCATTTTCATTCTTTTTTGGGTTTCAGTTGTAAGATTGAGAGTGTAAAAAGAAAGAAGAAAAAATCAAGGGAGGAGGAAAGATATGATAGGTGACTCTGATGGCACCAAGAATCCACCAGGCTCAGAAAAGTGGCAACACTAAGAGTTTTATTGAGATTGGGACATGTAACTCCATTTGTTTTCTCTTGAACTCTTTGTGAGCAGTCAAGATTTGGAATTGATAAGCAGATACAGAAGGTATTGGATGAGATCACCTAACAAATTAAAACAACTTGATTCCCCTTATGTTGTTGACTAAGAACTGATTTGTAGAAACTATGTATCCATGTTTATGGACCAGATATTTCTTTCCTGTGTATGCTCTTCAGGAAAGCAAGGACAGGATGGAGCAAAAGGAAGAAGAGTGAAAAAGATCTAAGAGATCCAGGTAACCCCCTTCCTGGTTGCAAGCATTCTGTAATTAGCATTTGGGAACAGGCTCAGTTAAATGTTTCATTTTTTTTTGTTTCTTTTTTTGTTGCTAAAAGTAACTTACGTTAAATTTTGTGTACTACTGTTTTGGATGCAGTGGTAAGGGGGGAAGGGACAATTGAGAACACTTAGAAGGGAGAAAGATTGAAACTGCTGCATTGAAACAGCATTAGGTTGTGAGAAATGAAAAAAAAAGTATTGATTTATTTTTAATAGTCTACCAGAGGAAAGAGAATATTTTTACTGGTGAGTCCCTTGAATCAAAACAGGCTTTTAAGTTGGTGGTGAGTCAAAATTGCCTCTGAGATTCATGGGCTTCAGGTTGAAAGAATAACACTTCCTCAGAAGGGAGAGGGCTGAGGGAAATGTTTAGGGAATAAATCATGTTCTAAAGGAGGAGTGAGTCTTCAAGAAGTTCTGCCCATATAAAGTCTGTGTAGGCAGCATGGAAGGAGAAAAACAAAGAAAGAAGGTGATGGACAGCAAGGCCTGCCTATTTATCAGCCAAGTATAAACATTATTATACTAGGGACATTTTTTTGCAACTATAAAAGAGGCTTCCACAAAAAATCTTAGTGCAAATAAGCTAATATATGTTTGTGTGTGTGTGTGTGTGTGTGTGTGTGTGTGTGTGTGTGTGTGTGTGTGTGCATGTTTGTATTTGAAAAATTTCAGAGTATGTTTCCAACAATGACAGAATTGTTGGGTCAAAGAATATGATTATTTTTGTGATTTTCACTATTCTCCAAAAGATTATGCAAGTTCATGATTCAATAAGTAATTAGTTTTGCCAAGATAATGGGTGGATAAAAGTAGTTGAAAGTTGTTTTGATTTGTATCTCTTTGGTTATTAGTAATATTAAGCATTTTGTTAAGTGATTATTAACAAGTTTTGTTTCTTTTGAAAATCCTCTGTTCATGTACTTTGATGGACTTTGAGCCACTTTGATTATTCTGTTATGGTTCTTTATATATTTTAGATGACAAGTTTTTAATCTGTCATATTTGCTGTATTTTTTCAATATGAGAAATTTTCTTTTTTCTTTTAACTATTGTTCTTATAAAATTTTATTTGTAACATTATAAAGCAGAACTATCTTGTTCTTAAAAATTACTTCTATGACAATAAAAAAATCTTTCAACAATCAAAATAAATGCATAACCAATGTGTTTCCATTTTAATAGTTTTTAAATTTTTTTATAATGCAGATGGAATTCTCTGAGAGATAACATGAAAGAGACAACATTATATAATAGCAAGAGAGCTAACTTTGGGTTCAAATTATACCTATGAAAAACTTACCCACAAAACAAAAGAGGGCAGCAGAATACGTTTGAAAGAAGAATCAAGCAATATATTTATTTTAAGAAGCACATTTAAAATACAAGTATTTACACAGAGTTCAAATGGAAGGCAGGAGCAAAAGTTACTATCGTTCAGAAAAGTATATATATAATATATATATTATACATATATAGTCTTATAAAGATAAGTCACAATAATTACTTCAAAGAAAGTAACAAGATATTATTAAAAGAGATAATTAGAGAAACTAAATTATGTGGAAAGATACTACAGATAAATAATATCAATAATTCACACACACTAGCATAACATCTAAAGTTTTGAAGGAAAAAATATCTAAATTTTAGGAACACACAAGTGGCAAAATTATAATAGTTAAAAATTTCAATGAGTCCCTTTTAAACCTTGACAAGTACCAAAAAAAGTTAATTAAAAAATTAAGGACAGGAATAAAATGAAAAAATGCAACTAAATATGATGCAATTCAAAATATAAAATTATATACTATGTCTCAATAATTTATAGCTATGTGCTAGGGTACAAAAAGTTGTTGAGTAAATACATAAAATCATAACTATTAAACACAATCTTATTGATTACAACATAGTACCATTATAATCAATAAAAGAATTATAAAAAATGATTAAAACTTAAATGGAGAATAATAATTCAATCCTAAAGAATCAATGAGTAAAGAGTAAAAAATAAAAACAGGAGCTATTTTCATCAAAGAAAATGACAAACATCAGAAACACAACAAAACTTTGTGGATGCAGTCAAAGCTTTACTCCTTAAGAGAAAAAAATATTCTTTTATCAACAAAGAGTAAAAGGACAGATTAATGAATTGGGTATGCAAATAAACAAATGAAAAAAGAAATTCTGAAAATAAAAGAATAAAAATTGAAACCAAAAATTATTGAATTGACAAGTAAAATTAGGAACTGTTTTGAAGTCATATAAAATAAACCTTTTTTAATCTGACAAAAAAGATGAAAAAGGAGACCTCACAATAGGAAATAAAATAAATTATAAATAAATAGGGAATAAGAGAAATTATAAATTATATTACCTAATTATGTGGCAACAAAAATAACTTAAATGAGATGTATAAATATTTACAGAACCATAAAAGATCTGGTTTATCGGTAACAAATTAGATAATTTGAATAATTTAATCACAGAAAAATAAATGAACTTACTCAATGGGGGTTCAGGATTTTGCAAATGATTTCTATCAAATTCTATTCAAATAACAATTTCATTTTACATTGTTTTAAAATTATTTATAAAAATACAGTAAGATGATTCTAATGAATTCCTTCTGTGACACAAATATTGTCTTTATGCCTAAACAAGGAAGAAAAAAAGTCAGAGAAAGAAAAGATATCTCTAGTGAATATGATGTAAAAATTAAATAAAATAGCAGTAAAGCATTTACAACAATGATAGCAGTATTCTGTGACCAGGTTATATGCATATATATAAAATGCTTTCACATGTCAATATTTCTATGAATGTAATAGACCATAACAATAGCAAAAAATGTAAAAATAGAAAAAATGGCGAAAAGTAGATACAGAAAATGCTTTTGACAAAATACAACACCTACTTAAGATTTTTTTTTAATTAAAAAGCAAACAGAAAAACATTGTACACCCTAACAGCAACATGAGGGTGATGACCAACCTTGATGCACTTGCTCATTCCATCAGTGCAACAATCAGGGACAATTTTGAGGTATTCAAGATGGAGAAAACTATCTGTATCCAGAGAAAGAATTGTTAAGTTTAAACGAAGACCAGTGACTATTACCTTTAATTTAGGGGGGGAGGCATTATCTTATTATGTAATTCTGCTATCTCTTATACTTTATTTTTCTTCCTTAAGGATATGACTTCTTTCATAGCATTCAACTTAGAACAATGTATCCCATGGAAACAATGTAAAAAGTAACAAAATACCTTCTGTGGGGGTGGGGAAGGAAGATTGGGGGGGAATTGTAAAATTTAAAATAAATAAAATCTTAAAGATAAAACAATTAAAAAGCAAATGAATAAATGCACTGCTCCTTAATAGATTAAAAATTTTCTATCTAAAATCAAAGTTGCATCTTCTATAAAATGTCTATTTCTATCACACTTACTTGTTATAGTTTTAGAAATACTAGCAATAGAAAAATACAAGAAAAATAAATTTATATAACAAACAAAAGCAGAGACATAAATATGAGTTTTTGGGGGGTGGCTAGGTGGTGCGGTGGATAGAGCACTGATCCTGGAGTCAGGAGTACCTAAGTTCAAATGTGACCTCAGACATTTAATAATTACCTAGCTATGTGGCTTTGGGCAAGCCACTTAACCCCATTGCCTTGCAAAAAAAAAAAATCAATCAAATAAATAAATATGACTTGTGCAGCTGATAAAATGGTTTAGTTAAATTCTAAAAATAGAATCATTTTAACTTTATTAAAATAGTAGTATGTAATAAAATAAAACCACAAAAATCATCAGCTTTCCTGTGTATCACCAGAAGAACCAGGTAGAAAAAGATTCAATAAGAAATGCCATTCAGGGTGGCTAGGTGGCGCAGTGGATAGAGCACCAGCCCTGGAGTCGGGAGAACCTGAGTTCAAATCTGACTTCAGACACTTAATACCTAGCTTTGTGACCTTGGGGAAACCACTTAACCCCCATTGCCTTGCCAAAAAAAAAAAAACAACAAAAAAAAAACCCAACAACATCAATAACAAAAAAGAAATGCCATTCAAAATTTTTCAGAATATATTAAATAACTGAGAGACCATTTACCAAGACAGAGGAATTATATAGCAATATCTAAAAATATTCTTTGTAAATTCAGTTGAAGCAAAATGCTTTTCTCATACTTGTGAGAAGTTAACATAAAAATGATAAAACTTTCTTTAACTACAAAATGAAAAAAAAAAGAATATGAGTAAAATTAACCAAAGTTCATAGGAAACATAAGGGGGGAAAGAGCTAATAAAATATAGCACAATATATAGAGCATCTAAACCAGAAATCAGGAAGATCTGAGCTCCAAAGTAAGATCAGAAACTTACTAGCTATCTGACCTTGGACAAATTACTGAATCTCTCTCTCTCTCTCTCTAATTTTTCTCATTTACCAACTGGAATTTTTTCCCAACTTATTTATTTTATTAAAACTGAGACAATTACTTTTGTCCCATGTAATTTCGTTTATGATCTCTTGGAAAAGAGCACTGGAAAATCAGATTTTGTTTAAATAGTCTTTTGCATTATTTCTTACCTTAGCCTTAAATCACTGAATGGATGTTGCCTCAGACAAACTAACATATGGAAAGACCTTAGCTTAATAAGACCAAGGTCTCCCACTGCATCAAAGGTCATCTCCAGAGTTCCTAATTTATATCTTGTCATTAGACTCAGATGACCCTGGAGGAGAATGAGAATGATGATTCTGCACAGTTCTGCCCCACTTAGATCCAATTCACTTGCAAGTCAAGACATCAGCTTTCTGATGTCATCAGTCTTCTTCAAGTACAAAGGACAATAATTGGTTTCTGTAAATTTCCCCATATGTCTAATGAGAATAATAAAAGGACCCAAGGTTGTTGTGAGCAAATGAAATAATAATTGTGAAACCCTTACCACAGTGCCTATCAATATAGTAAGTGCTAAATAAAAGCACAAAATTTGATTTAAAAGTAAGATGAATTAGATAATGTGTTGGAAAGAGGCAAATTTGAATGTGTAACTGCCATTGATGGGATCCTTGGCAGGAATATTACTCTGGAAGGGTAAATCATATTCAAAAGGAACAGGATATACAAAAAGTATGTTGTTGAGGTAGATAGAGAAAGTGAATTAGTGTATTTTTAGGAAGTTATACTCACAATAAGAAGACAAGGAATAAAAAAGGAAGAATCGTGGTGGAGAGCATTTGGATTAAATCATATTGTCATTATTATTTACTACATACCACCTAGACAGAAAGAAATAATAGATAAGCAGTTTGGGAAATAGGTCACAAATCTTGCCTGATTACAGCAGTGACAAAGAATTGAAATTATCCAAACATCTCTATCTGACTAAAGTAGAATATTTATTATTAATAATTTTACTTTCTTTAATAATTTCATTCTTAAAAGTGTGGAATAGAAAAGTGAAATCCTTTAAAATATCTAATTTTTAGAAGACAAAGAAAATGGACATCATCTACATTGTGCCCCAAATTTGGGGAGTTGCTGTTGAATAGATTTCAAATGGTCCAAAGAAACGTTAGCTGATATCATGAACTAAAATTTTGCAGAGGAAAGAGAGTCCAAGTGGAATGAGAAAATCTCTAAGATGATGATATTGGAGAGAGAGAGAGAGAGAGAGAGAGAGAGAGAGAGAGAGAGAGAGAGAGATCTAGATCTAATTTTTATGAAGAGAACCAGGGGGTTGTTGTCTAAAGAGACTGACCTGAATTAATAGGCAACTTCACCAACCAACCTATAGATAGAACATGGGTGGGTGATGAAGAAGGAATACAAAGGTATATTGTCAGAATAGTGTCAGGAATGCACAAGCTCAGAATAACCAAGAAAAGGTAAGCATGGGTTTTAGTGCCATTGGATAAAAGAAGAAGATTGCAAAAAAGGATCAGCCCATTGCTTGGGGTGGCTGAATGATGATAACCAACTACTGAGATAAAAGGCAGAGCTGCTCCACTCTTATTTGATCTGTTTTCTTTGCCAAGTAGAATGGTCCTTGTCTGGGAAAGGAAAGAAAAGAAATGCCTAGTAGGCACTTGGTAAACAATATAATTGAGGGATTATTTTATTTATTTATATTTTCTTTTGGCAAGGTGATGGGGTTAAGTGACTTGCCCAGAGTCATACACAATAAATTAAGCATCTGAAGTCATATTTGAACTCAGATCCTCCTGATTCCAAAGCCAGTGCTCTATCCACTGTGCCACCTAGCTGCCCTAATTGAGGAAATATTAAAAGAAAACCTAGTTTTGCTTAATGAATTCAAGTCTTCTGGTCCAGCTGAATTACGTATTCAGGTGCTGAGTGAAATGGTGGATGAAACAGATAATTGTCAATGATATTTGAAACATTGTAGAGAAGGCAAAAGTACCTTAGGGTTGGCCAAGGAGTAAATGCAGTCCTAATTTATTTTTTAAAAAAAGGCAAAGCATGAGAATCTGTCAATTTAGGCCAGTGTATTATGACTTTGACCCCAGGCAAAAATCTAGGACATATTATTAAAGATAGGATTAGTAAACAAAGAAAGAAAAGCAGTAATCACACACACACACACACACACACACACACACACACACACACACACACACACACAAAGACATGCACCCCAGAATTCCTTTACTAACAACAGAATTACCAATCCAGTAAATCAAGGGGTATTGTAGATAAAGCTTACCTAGATTTTATCAGAACCTTTGATAAAACATACTATGCTATTCAACTGGAAAAGATGGTGAGATACAAGCCAGATGATAGTATAATTAGCTGCATTTGGAACTGGTTTAATGACAACAACATCAATTTGAAAGTTCTTTGGTGTAGCAAATTCCTTATGTCTGTGCTAGTTCCTGTGCTATTTAACTTTTCAGAAAAAAATTATTCAACGATATGCATTAAAATGTAGACAACATACTTCTTTTTTTTTTTAGGTTTTTGCAAGGCAAACGGGGTTAAGTGGCTTGCCCAAGGCCACACAGCTAGGTAATTATTAAGTATCTGAGACTGGTTTTGAACCCAAGTACTCCTGACTCCAGGGCTGGTGCTTTATCCACTACGCCACCTAGCCACCCCAACAGCATACTTCTAAAAACTTTAAATATGACATAAAACTGTATAAAAAGATCTTAAAAGCATAGAGCATTGGGCTGGATCTAAAAAAAAATAATAGGGAGAACTGTAGTTTTAGACTTGAATCCAGGAAATAAGCATTACTAGTATAACTACAGTGGAAGACACATGGTGAAACCACAAGACCAATATGTATCAGCAATATTATATAACATCAAGATTTTGCTTTTCTTCATATTCAACACTACTTTGCACAATGCCTGGGACAATGTAGTTGTTTAATAAATGTTTATTGACTGATGGAATGTACTAGAAGACCTCTAATGTCTTTTCTTCTGAAATTCTATTATTCTGTCATATTTCTAGTGTGGGAAAATATAGTGAACTTCATTGGATAGTCTATGTTTGTTCATCATGAGGAGAACAGGGTCTGAGTCACATTTAGACTGTGATCACCTAGAGACCAAGGACTGTTTTTCCTTTTCTGTGTAGTGTCATCACTTCATTTACTCATTTCACTTAATATTTAGTAAATGAGTAAATCTAGTAAAAGAATGAGTAAAATTTAATAAAAGAAATGCTTAGTAAATGAGATGATTTAACTTGCCTTGACTTTTCTGAAATTAGTCTCTAGATTACGGTTGTATGGTATTAGAATTTATACCAGTCAATATACTGACACTTCTATTTGTGGGTTCAGCCTGTTACCTCTAACTCCAGTAAAAGCCTCAGGAGTTTCTATCTCTGCTGCTGCCCCCTACTTCTTTCAAATAAGCTTGGTTCACATAGAAACCCTTTTTCTATTAAAGATATGTATTTATTGTTTCCCCTGCCCAATATGAAGTAGGCAGCATCCAGGGATGTTGAATTTTCCTTCATTCGAGGTTTTTGAACTCAGATCCTCCTGACTCCAGGGTCCACTGCTCCACCTAACTGCCTCAATTTGAGGTTTTTGAGCAAAAGTTTGATGAACAACTTTCTAGTATGTTAGTGGATATTCTTTTTCATATATAAGTTAGACTAAATGACCTCTAATGTTGCTTCCACCTCTAAAATTTAATGATTCTTTGGAAAGATATATTTCTCACATTATAAAAGTTACAAAATACTATTTTTGTGTAGTCTGATATGGATACAATGTTCTCTTGTAGAATTCACCAACATATGTCAATGAAACACCTATTACTTGATTCACTACAAAACACAAAGATTCAAGCAATCCCTATTCACAAAGACATTGGATTCTAAGGGCTCTGAAGGAAAAGACTATCATTTTTAACTTTAAATCCTTACTGCCTAGCACAGTATCTGACATCTAATAGATACTTAATGAATCATTGTGATGAATTAAAATATATCTCATAACATCACACTTTCAAAAAAGGCCTGGTGTTCAACATGTGATGTTGTCCTGAGGGGGGCTCTCCACCCTCTCTACCAAACCCCCATTTCCCTCTCCTCCAAAACTAAATGAGCTGATCAATTAAATCCATTTCATTTAAGTAGATTTGTGGTTTCATGTGCAATCATCTTTTTATATACTATGTTATGGAAATGTATGTTTTATTCCATAAAATAGAAAGAAAAAAATTAAAAGAAAAAAGAGAATGTTGGATACCCATTTTTCATGGGGAAGGAGAAAGGGAAAGAATTTGGAAGATTCTATCAAGTCACCTGTGATTAGTGATGACTCCACTCCTTCCTGTTGCAATGGAACTTTCCTTTGCAAAGAAGTGTTCCATCTATTCATCACCTACTGGAAACTATAGCCTGGGAGAGAAAGTATTGCGGTGTGTGTGTGTGTGTTTCCAAGCACATTTGCAATTGTACTTTTGCTTTACCAAGTGTTAAAAGGAGCATGAGTATGAAGTCCTTCAAAGAAACAATTCAGTTAATCTACCTTAAGACTCAGACTCATCCAGTTGTCTGGAAGCCAAGTCTCTTTTCCCTGGAAACTCTGATGACAGAGCTTAACAAGTTGAAACAAGTTTACTTCCTTGGGTAACTTTTTCCAGGAAGAATTAAATCAAAAGCCATCTAAAGGAACCCACCCTCCCCTTTGTGCCTAGACTGTTTCGTGACACTTCTTCAGAACTGTTCTTAAGATGTCAGCCACTTTTTGGAAAAGTCATAACCCATCTTGCCATTGCCTGAAAGGGAATTATGGTGTCGTGCAAGGAGAAACAGATTCCTACTGAATATTCAAGATGGTCCCTGAAGGGATTATTGACATAGCAAGAAAATTGAATCAGATGATGTTGCTTATGAACTTATTCTTATGGAAATAATTGGCATTAATAGGGGATGTTTGCAAAGCACTTGACACAGATTATCTCCTTTGAATGCTTTAAGGTAAGTACAAGTACCACCATCATCCTTATTTGACAAATGAAGAAACTGAGAGTTCTTCAAGCTTAGTCATTTGATCTCAGTTATAAGTAAATATTAGAGATATCAAAACAAATTAAAGCTGCAAATCTATTATTCTTTCCATTATTCCAGTTACCTTAACCTTCACAGAAGAACAAGCACTATATGTACCAGTCAGGTATCTAGGTAGCACAGTGGATAGAGCACAGGATCAGGGGACAGGAAGACCTGAGCCTCAGGCATTTATTAATTCTGTGACTGTGGACAATTCACTTAAACCTTTTTGCCTCAATTTCCCTATCTGTAAAACGAACTGGAGAATGAAATAGCAAACCATTTTTTTGGCCAGTAACTTTTACCAGGAAACCCCATTAGGGTCATGAAGATTCTGACATGACTAAAAAAAGTGAACAGCAACAACATGGCAGACACTTTGCTAAGTGTGTCACCAGCTATATATCTTGTGATCTTCATAACAACCCTGGGAAGAAGGTGCTATTTTTATTCCCATTTTACAGTTCTGCTCTACCTAGCTACCTAAAGAAAATCTGCTTCATAATTATCATTCTGCCACTCACTAACTTACTGAAAAATTTTGGAATAAAATATTTATAGTTATATTTATATACTCAGCCCATTCAATTTGCTTTTTATTATTTTCATCTGTGCTTTACCTCCCTAACTATAATCTCCCAGAAAGGCTAAGAATTGTGTTTTAATTATTTTTGCCTATCCTACAGAACATAACACAGTGCTTAGTACATAGTTTGCATATGATAAATGTTTGTTGAATGCATGGAGGAAAAGTTCTATGTAGTTGGAAAGTGATTTTGCTCTAAAATAATAGCTTTCATTTATGAAGTACTTCATGTTTCAAGAAATCATTTACTAATAGCAATATTATAAGATGATCAGCTGTGAATGACTTAGTTATTCTCAGCAATATAATGATCCAAGACAACTCTGAAGGGCTTAGGATGAAAAACACTGAACCTCCTTAGAGAAAGAACTGATGGTGTCTGAATTCAGACTGATGCCTACTTTTTTCCTTTATTTTTCTTGAGTTTTTGTCTGTGTTTTCTTTTACAACATAATTAATATGAAATATGTTTTGCATGACTACAGATGTATAACATATTGAATTGCTTGACTTCTCAATGAGGGTGATGGGGAAAAAGGAAGGATAAGAATTTGGTACTCAGAGTTTTAGAAATGAATGTTGAAAATTGGTTTTACATATAATTGGAGAAAAATAATGTAGTGAACAAGCAAATATGTATTTCATTTGATCATCACAACAATTCAATTGTAGGGACTACCAGTATAGTTGTCCTTAATTTACATGTGAGGAAAACAAGGCTCATAGGTTAAAATGATGAGTCTATGATCTCACACAGATGATAGGTAAGTGGTCAGAAGAAGCAATTCAAGGACACTCTCAAGATCTCTCTGAAGAACTTTGGATAGGAGACACTGGCAAAGTACTGCCCAGTCTGGCATGCCCACATCAAAGAAAAATTGGGGGGGGGCTGGGTGGCATAGTGGATAAAGCACTGGCCCTGGACTCAGGAGTACCTGGGTTCAAATCCCGTCTCAGACACTCAGACACTTAGTGATTGCCTAGCTGTGTGGCCTTGGGCAAGCCAGTTTACCTTACAAAAAGAAACAGAATTGTGGTAGCTCAAAAGAAATATGAGATGCAGAAATATAGAGACATCTCCACTTCAAAATTTTATTTGGACTATTTGTATATAACCTGTAGTAGAGCCTTCCAAGCTTATATTGGTCTGATCAGACACAGTCAAATGCAAAGGATAATAACCACACCAAGTGATGGAATTGAACCGAAATACTTTCAGATTCCAGATCCTAATTGTTTCCCACTATACCACATAGTCTATTAGATATCTTCAAACCATTATTCCAAGGAGATATCATTATATCTTTATACTTGAAGTGATTTGGGACATCACTCCATCCAACCCTCCTTATTTTACAGGATGCAGAAATTGAGACCTGGAGAGGTTAAACCCATTGACTTGAGACTCCACAGTTCATGAGTAGCAGAGCTGGGATTAGAATGCAAACTTCTTGAATTAATGTGCTACTGGATGATGAGAATCGGATTTAGGACTAAGGAGAATTTAAGGTGAGAAATTAAAGAATGCTTCATCAAATTTAGTTATATTATGAATAATAATCTAAAGAATTATAGGTAAAACCATAAGCCAACCTGTGTTAACTCTTTCTTCCTCTTCCCTGGTTTCCTTCAAATTTCTGCTCAACTCACCTTCAGGAAGATTTTCCCAGTTCTTCATCTTAGTGCCTTCCTTCTGAAACTATGCCCACATTTTCACTCTCACTCTCTTTCAGTGTATATATATATATATATATATATATATATATATATATATATATATATATATGTACATAGGTAGGCTTGTATGTATATAGACATGTGTAAACAAATATATACCTATGTGTGTGTGTGTGTGTATATGTATATATATATATATATATATATGCATATATATATATATATGTCAAGAAGAAAGAGAGTGAGTTGGATTACTTTTAGGAAATTGTAAATTTCTTTTAAGTTCCTCAAAGTTTTCCTATGCAACAAAGACTAATTTAATGCCATTTTTATTATTGCTATTTTGCTACAATTCATGGGATATAATACTGTCTATGAAGAATTTTAAAGAGTGTGATTTACCAGGCAATGGAAAGATAAATATGAATAGACCTCAATGCATTCTAAACCGTGATTTATGAAGGGAAAGCAGTATAAAGAATAGTATCAAAGAAATACATGATTGAAAAAGAATATAGGCTCATTAATGGTCAAAGTGAGGGAATCACTGACTTACAGTCTATGGGGGTTCCACTAAAATGCCAAGAGAAAGTAAGGAAGATTTCCCCCAACATATTAAGTAGATCAGTGTTGGTTAACTTATGGAAGTCACATAGAAAGGAGAGTTATAGATAGAGTAATACCTGCATCACTGGAGGGAATATCCACAATGATAAGATCAAAAATTCATTTGAGTGTGAAGGGCAATCATTTCTTACTTCAAATAAAGCCCAACCCCTTGATTACAAATGTTATTACATAAAATTATTGAGTAATCCTGTTAGGAAGTAGAGGTGCTTGAGATTCTTGAACACAATTTTGAAAGTCTTTTTATTCCCCTGATTGGAAGAATTAATGAACTCAAGATCTCAGTTCAAACAAGCAGGTGGGGGCGGCTAGGTGGCACAGTGGATAAAGCCTGGCCCTGGAGTCAGGAGTACATACATGGGTTCAAATCCAGTCTCAGACACTTAATAATTACCTAGCTGTGTGGCCTTGGGCAAGCCACTTAACCCCGTTTGCCTTGCAAATACCTAAAAAAAAAAAAAGGCAAGGACAAACAAGCAGGTGCTAATAGTTGATAAGAAGTACAAGCATTATTCTAATAAATGAATGAATGAGTAAAAAGCTTCCTGTAACAGAGATATCATTCTATATTTGATCATTAGCCATGACAGTTAAGTATATTATAATGGAGAACATTGTAAAAGTCTCATGAATTATATTATCTAATGTGTGAAGCATAAAAAACTGAACCAAAAGTTATTTTTATTTTTTAATTTACATTTTAAATTCTACCTTCACTTTACTAAGTAAGATTGGAAAATTCAACACGGCACCAAAAATAATTTATTAAATTATGAAAACTTCGTAAAAGGAAAATATTTCTAATTATGAATGGGTAAGATTGAGGAGAAAGCAAAAAATTCTCTTACTGTATTTGACTTCTATAAAAAGTAAGATTGACAAATTCATTGTTCATATAACTATAGTTTTATCTCAGGGTTCTTATTAGAATATAAATTCCTTAAGGACAGGGACTATTTTGTTTCATAGAGGCATAGAACTTTAGAACTAAGGAATCACCTTAGAGAATATCTAAAACAACTTGTTCATTTTTTCAATGCTTCTATTTTTTTTTAATTTATGGAATAAAACAAGCATTTCCATAACATAGTACAATAAAAAGATGATTGAGCATGAAACTAGAAATTGACTGCACAACTTAACTATTCCTTTCTAATATACAATAAAATTATCAAAGAAATCTTTTTCTTTTTTCTTCCCTCCCCCCAAGATGGCTACCAACTCTATGTAGAGATCAAGATCTATACATTATTATATTTCATTCTACAGTACTATATTTTATTATAAATGCAGAATTATTATATTACATTATATAGAACAGTTTTATATATCTGTCTATAATTCTATATAATTATATTTAGATAGATTAAAAACTTCTACATATCCTTCTATTTATCAGTTCTTTCTCTAGCAAACTGTTCATTTTACAGATAAAGAAACTGAAGCTTTTTTGAGGTCAAGTGACTTTCCTAAGACCACATGGGAGCTGAGCCAGACGTTTGGTCTATTCCCATGCCTACTCCACCAAGTTATTTCCCTAAAATCATAGTTTTCCTTAACCTGAAACTAACGTGGGCTACATTATGGAAGCCATTTTTCTTTACTATCCTACCCAGTAACTCACTTGGTACTTTGTATGTAGCAGACAATTAAAATCGCTGATGAATAAATAAATAAATAAATGAAATAAATGAACATTTCTTTAGCACTTTGAAATAACTGTTTCCCTCATAACAATCCCATGCAATAGGTAGGAACAATATTTCTACTCCTCCCTTCCATTTCCTAGATGAGAAAACTGAGGTTCAGAAGCTCACTTTATATCTGAGGTGAGGAGACTCTTATGAGTCTGAAAGACCAGTGCTCTTTCATACATATACATATATATATATATATATATATATATATATACATATATATATATATATACATATGTCAATGAGTCAAATAGCTGGATGTGCCATAGCTTCTGCATATAAAATAAAGGCTAATCATTTTTCTTCCTTATGATTTATAAGTCTGAGGTAATAGGACAAGTTTGACAATTCAAGTTCCAGCTCTTCAGAAGGAGTATTTTCCATAAAGTTACATGTACACACAGCAAATCTCTCTCTCTCTCTCTCTCTCTCTCTCTCTCTCTCTCTCTCTCTCTCTCTCTCCCCCCTCACCTCCTTGCTTCTTCTCTCACAAGATATTCCATTTTCTGATAGCATTTTCCCTAACTGTCCCATATGCTTAGAACTCTCTCCCTCCTCATCTATTTCTCCTAGCTTCCCTGATTTCCTTCAAGTACAAGCTTGTCTCCATTTCATGAAGCTTTTTTCAGTCCTCCTAAATATCTATCAATGGATTGATCAATTAATCTATTTATCTTACTACTTATCAATCGAAAAAGATAGAAACATAGAGAAAAATATCTAGACATCTTTCAAAAGTGTGTGTGTGAATCTTAAACTCCTCTATTTCTTAACAGGGTTATTCAATTTTTTTTTAATAATCATTGTAATCAAGAGGTCATAATCAAATGAATTTGCAATCCCCCCCCAGGGATGCAGATATCAACTTATCTATTATCCTTCCAAAAGCTACCCAATGGGAATGGGGATGGGGATGGGGATGGGGATGGGGATGATGGGGATCTTTCTTACTCTTGATATTTTAGTATAGGGAATGAAATACAGAGGCATAAATCAGTAGTCCCCATATAGATAGATAGATATAGATATATCGATATATCTAGATATCTCTCTATATATTTTTCTTTCTCTCTCATCTAGCTAGCTAGCTATCATGTTTTTAATGTAGTTATTCCATGTTACTTTCCCCATATGATTTTAGTTCCTTGAGATCAGGGATTTTTTTTTACCTTTTTTGTTATCTCTAGGAATTAGCATAATACCTGGCATGCATGTGATGGATTCTTTTTTAGGTTTTTTTTTTTTTGGCAAAGCAATGGGGTTAAGTGGCTTGCCAAAGGTCATACAACTTGGTAATTATTAATTTGAACTCAGATCCTCCTGACTCCAGGGCCAGTGCTTTATACACTGTACCACCTAGCTTCCCCCATCTGATGGATTCTTTTTTAAATTTTTTTCAAATTTATTTAAGGCAATGAGGTTAAGTGACTTGCCTAAGGTCACACAGTTAGGCAATTATTAAGTGTCTGAGGTTGGTTTTGAACTCAGATCCTCCTGACTCTAGGGCTGGTACTCTACCCACTGTGCCACCTAGCTGATGGATTCTTAAGAAATGTTGGTTGCCTGACTAATTCATTCTCTCCTTTTCTCTCTCACTCTCTATCTTTCTGTCTCTGTCTTACACACACACACACACACACACACACACACATACACACACACACACACACACACACACACACACACACACAGTCACACAGAAACACAGAGTTATTGGTTTTATCTGTCATATATAATGATTTGAGTGACATTAACCTCTTTTAGACCACTTCCTTCTTTGGAAAATGAATCTAATGATAGCACTTGTGGGGATCAAATGAGATAATACTTCTGTAAAATGCTTTGGAAATGTTAAGCTCTATATAAACTTTAGCTATGACTATTATTATATATTAAGTGCTTTGCAAATTGAAATGTTTTATACAGACATAAGCTATGATTATAATTTTCTAAGTCTTTGTAAAATATATTTAGCATTGAAAAGAAAAGGTAGTGAATGAATAGAAGCAAAACTAATCTTTTCCACTTGAATATTCATTTAAGCTACAATTATTTAGAAAACCACTGTTTCATTATCAGCATATAAGAGATAACATACTGTGGGAAAAGTTGACATTAAACTTCAGGTACCACTTATGGTGGGTACTGACTTCCTAACTGGCTATAGCAATATTCAATACTATGATAATACAGAAGTCTGTTATTTAGATGGATTCTGTGGAGGTCCCAAAAGAGTTTAAAATAGTATAATGAGGAAAGCTGTTAAAGACTGTCATGCTATGAAACCAACATATTACTTTTCATTTAATAGAAAAAATGTAAATGCTATGTGATCCATTCATGCAATGAAGCAAGTCATTATCATTCAGTTCCTTAGAATGTACATCTTCCATTTATTTCCCAGATGAACTCAAAGAGAAGCTGGAGTTTTTCTTGATAAGCAAACTTCACTCCATGGATGACACCACTAAGTATACTAAGTTCTCTATTCCAGACTGTTATACTCATTGTCCAACAGGATTTCTAAACCAGATATTATTCCTTGATGATAAAGATAGGGGCAACACACTGAGATTTGATTTGGTTTGACAAAACTGTTGCCCACCCAAAACTGAAATTCCTATGAGTCATTGAATTCAATAAACAGTTATTAGATGACTATGCTGTACAAGTAGGCAGCAAGGTGATACAGTGGATAGAAGGCTGGGCAAGGAGTCGGGACCTGAGTTCAAAACTAGCTTCAGATACTTACTAACTGTATGACCCTGGGCAAATCACAACACCAATTGCCTCACCAAAAAAAAAAAAAGTCCAAGGGAGAACTGCTATTGCTTGTGTTCCAACAAAGGGAAATCTGTTTGTCTTAATTCATTGGAAAAGTAATAGTAAACTACTTTAGCATCTTTGCCAGAAAACCCCAGATGGGGGTCCCGAAGAGTTGGACATGACTAAACAAAAATAACAATATGTACAATAGAGTCTAAGATAGTCCTTACTATCTTAGAAACATGAAGTCAAGACTTAGGTTCCTTCAACAGGTACTTTAGGACCTGATCCAGTGGGAGACAACACAAACTCCCCCAGGGCTTCCATTTGGACTGAAACATTGGATACTAAGCAGCATTTGTTTTTAGTATATTTTTAGTACAGTATGAATTAAAGAAATAAAAAGTTCCTACTTTGCAGTAGAATTTGAACAACAGGATTTTAAGAACTGAACATAAATGTCTACAGTGTTTTCTATGAATGGCATTTAGAATCAGATACCAACAGGGCAAGGAGAGAACTTGCCTAGAGAACTCTATGCATAAGTGCTTTTGTATATGCATGTATATATGTGTGTATGTATGTATGCATGTATGTGGGAAATTCTGGAATGCCCTTTCTTAAGGGTATAAACTTATTCTCAAAACAGTTTTTTTACTAGGGATATTTTAACCCAGGTCTTTCCTTCCTTTCAAAGAGAACTCATTGATACCAGGAAAAACCTAGTGATCTCCATCAAACTCTAGGACTACAGAAGTTTATGAACAGCCTGTGAAAATGACCACAGGTTTTTGTTTGTGTCTTTGAGTGTGCGTGTTTGTGTGTGTGTGTGTGTGTGTGTGTGTGTGTGTGTGTGTGTGCCTGTGCACATGCACAAGCAAAAACATTTTCCTTGAATTTGGAAAGAATCAACAATGGCAGTAAATGCATGCAACTTTTATCTTTGGAAAAAGGAAGGATTTCCAGTTGGCTGGTTTTCTGTTATAAAATATCCTGGTTACATTCTTAAATTTGAATAGAAGCATTAACTTAGTGGTAAAGCAAATCTATTTTAGAAAAAGAAGAAGAAATAAAATGTTTTAATGCTTCAGACCAACTTTTTTCTTTTTTCTTTTTCTGTTGTAAATAGGATTGGAGGATTTAAATCTGAAAGCCACCTTAGAAACCTTCTAATTCAACTTCCTCAGTAAACAGATGAGGAAACAGTGCCTGGGAAATGATGTGACTTGCTCAAAGTTATGTAAGTAATATGTAGCAGATCCAAGTATTCACTCCCAAGTCCTCTCAACTTGAAATCTGTCTCTCTTTTCTTTCAACCACACCAAACTAACCTGAGGGAAGGGACCCCTAAGCATAGTATTAGTGATTTAGGTTAATAGAGTTAAAGCTGGAAAGGACCAGAGATCAATGAATCCAACTCCCTAATTTTACAGATGAGGAAGTTGAGGTCCAGGAAGATAATTCTCATTTGACTCTACCACAGGTATGGGAGGGTTGGAGGATGGAAAAAAAATTCTTCCCATATTCCCCCATTTAAAAAAGTCTGAGAGCAGCTATTTCCTATCTGTTGTCCTGTCTTTTTTTTTACTCTATCCCTGCTAATATTTTTCAACTTCCTTTTTTATTTTAGCATCTTCATTATATTTTTTTTAGGTTTTTTTCAAGGCAAACGGGGTTAAGTGGCTTGCCCAAGGCCACTACACCAGTACGCCACTATGCCACCCCTCCACTACACCACCTAGCCGCCCCAATATTCATTATATTTTAAGTTCCTTGAAGACAGGGAATATCTTTTTATTCTTATTTACAATCCTTATTTACAATTTATATGTTAAACATTTATTAAACAGCTAACAAATGTACTGAATTACATTGCAGTTGTAGGACAGCTACGTGGTGTAGCAGAAACAGTGCTGGATCTAGAGTCAGGAATACTCATCTTCATGAGTTCAAATCTAACCTCAGGTACTTACTATGACCCTAGGTAACTCCCTTAATCCTGTTTGCCTCAGTTTCCTCATCTGTAAGATGAGTTGGAGAAGGATACTATTGCAGTATCT
The DNA here is from genome assembly GCF_037893015.1 of Macrotis lagotis. Taxonomy (NCBI): domain Eukaryota; kingdom Metazoa; phylum Chordata; class Mammalia; order Peramelemorphia; family Peramelidae; genus Macrotis; species Macrotis lagotis. Next base: position 105,710,915 of record NC_133662.1, on the reverse strand, counting down.
TTGCCAAGAAAACCCAAAATGGGATCATGAAGAATTGAGCAGGACTGATAAACAACCTAATAACAAGTATCATACTTGTATGGTGACAATTTTATAGTTGAACTCATGTGTCTATGGTCACTTCCTCTAACCCAAGACTAAGCAGATAAAGTATATAAACTGGCTCAAACTGGTACAAGCAAGAGGTTAGGTGGGTAAATACACTACCAAAGGAGTTATACACTCATTAAAACAAACATTTATTATACCCTTAATGTCAGTATTTTATAGGTACTAGATAAGAGGGAAAATTTAGAGACATAATATCCCAGCCCCCAGGAAACTTGCAATCTAGGAGATGCAAATATAGAAAACAATAGCACAGATCAATGTATATTTACATTCATATATATATATATATATATATATATATATGTATGTATACATATGCACATATGGAGAGTTGCAAAAGAGATATGTGGTTACTTGTACAAAATATTCATAGTATCCCTGTTTGTGGTGGCAAAAAATTGGAAATTAAGTGAATGTCCTTTAATTGTCAAATGGCTTAACAAACTGTGATATATGTATGTCATGGAACACTATTGTTTTACTAAAAATCAGGAGGGATGGGAATTCAGGGAAGCCTGGAAGATTTGCATGAACTGATGCTGAGTGAGATGAGCAGAATCAGAAAAACATTGTACACCCTAACAGCAACATGGGGGTGATGATCAGCCTTGATGAACTTGCTCATTCCATCAGTGCAACAATCAGGGACAATTTGGAGTTATCTGCGATGGAGAATACCATCTGTATCCAGAGAAAGAATTGTGGAATTTAAACAATTTAGAAAAAAAATCTTATTATGTAATTTTGCTATCTCTTATACTTTATTTTTTCTTCCTTAAGGATATGATTTCTCTCTCATCACATTTAACTTAGATCAATGTATACCATGGAAACAATGTAAAGACTATCAGACTGCCTTCTGTGGGGAGTGGGGGGGGAGAGAAGCAAGAATGGGGGGAAATATTGTAAAACTCAAAATAAATAAAATCTTTCTTTAAAAAAAAGATAAAAAAAGAGATATGTGGATAATTCATAACCATCTGCATGTTACCAAAAGTGGCACCATTCAAGGCCTCTATGAAATTCTAATATCTTTTTCTAAAGAGAAAACAACTAGAGTATAAATTCTATGCAGACAAGGACTGTATTCTATTATCTTTGTATCTCCCATTTGACCCTTCACAGTGACTAAAAATCCAGAACAATGAAGTAATCATTTATTAAGCAACTACTATAAGGCAGGAACTCTGTTAGACACTGGTTCCAATAATAAAATGAAAAATAGTTCCTGACCTCTAGGTTTATTCTATTAGGGGAAGGGAAGATACATAATATAAACAGATAATATACATTATAATTTGAGGAGGGAAGGGGTACTAACTAATGGGAGAATCAAAAGAAGAAATAAACTTCCTATAATAACACTTGATCTGAGCCTTGCAAGAGCCTCCAGATCCTAAGTCCTGAACAAGAGAAAGTACATTCCAAGGATAAAGGCCAACTAGTTAGAATGCATGATTTGGGCAACGGAATGATAAGTTAGGGAAGCAGCAAAAAGTTCATTTTGAGACATAGATTATATGAAGGACAGTGATGGTAAATAATTCTGGAAAATTATTATCTAGTAAGTGGGCTGGAGGCAGATTATGCTGGGCTTTAAATGCCAAACTGAAGAATTTATACTTTAAATTGGAGACAATGGGGAGCAGCTGGTGATTCTTAATCAAGGAAGTTATTTGGTTTGTGAATTAGTAAGATTACTTCGGCAATTCTATTAAAAGATATTGGAGAAGTGAGAGACTGGAAGCAGAGAATCCAATTAGGGATTAATAAAAATGTAGTGAAAGCCTTAATTAGGGTGGTTGTAGGAATAGAGAAAAGGGGGAGGGATGGAGTAGTTTTTGTAGAGATGAAATTGCTAAGACTTGATAATGGTTATGGGGAAGAGGGAGAGGGAAGAGTTGAGGATGAACCAAAGATTAAAAATCTGATTAACAGGAAGGATGATAGTGCCCTCACACAGAAACAGAAAAGTTTGGAAGAAAAGTAGGAGAAAAGAAGCAATGCTGAGTATGTAACTGCTTAAGTAATATTTTTTATAAGAATGATGGTTATGATGATGCTTTAAAATCTTAAAAAAATCTTAAAATCCTAAAAACATTTTCCAGGTTATGTTTCCATATAAATAAACTCATTTAGTTTAACCACAAATACTACCTGATTTGGTCTCCTGTTTAGTTTTGTGTCACATCATGGGTCCTAACATTGATGAGGTCATGAGGTCACATACTTCTTGCTAATGGTATCAGGGATCAAGGTTTCAGCTTATAGCTTTCTCCATGAAATCTCTAGTGCAGAAGTACCAATGATGAATGTAAAAATAAATTTATTCTCTTGAAATACATTTTTATATTTTGTATATTATGCATAGTTACTTTAATGAATCTGCAATCTAATTAGGATAGACAATTTCTCTAAAGAAGAAAGTATAAACTTTTTTTGCAAAAAAACCCACCTTTTAAAGTCTGCTTTAAAAAATGATAACCAATATGGATGTACATATAGAATATGAGGTTATGAAATAATGGGATTATTTCTAAAAGCAATGCTCCAAACCAGTCACCTCCTATGTACCACTCTCCCACAATCCAAGGGCAAAACTTCATATCAGCACTAATAAAGAGGCATTCATTAAAGGTCTACAATAGCTAAAGGTCTACAAATCTAAGCCTTTTATTTCCTTAAAAATCTTCATAATGAGGATAATGATCATTGTTGGAAGGGTTGTGGGAAATCTGGGACACTATTACACTGTTGGTGGAGCTGTGAACTCATCCAACCCTTCTGGAGAGCTATTTGGAACTATGCCCAAAGGGCAACGAAAATGTGCATACCCTTTTACCCAGCAATACCACTACTGGGTCTATACCCTGAAGAGATGATGAAAAAGGGTAAAAACATTACTTGTACAAAAATATTTATAGCAGCCCTATTTGTGGTGACAAAGAATTGGAAATCAAGTAAATGTCCTTCAATTGGGGAATGGCTTAGCAAACTGTGGTATATGTATGTCATGGAATACTATTGTTCTATTAGAACCCAGGAGGGATGGGATTTCAGGGAAGCCTGGAGGGATTTGCATGAACTGATGCTGAGTGAGATGAGCAGAACCAGAAAAACACTGTACACCCTAACAGCAACATGGGGGTGATGATCAACCTTGAAGGACTCACTCATTCCATCAGTGCAACAATCAGGAACAATTTGTGGCTGTCTGCAAAGGAGAGTGCCATCTGTATCCAGATAAGGAGATGTGGAGTTTGAACAAAGTTCAAGGACTATTCCCTTTAATTTAGGATAAAAAAACAGATATCTTTTTGTCTGATCTTGTTACCTCTTAGACTTCTCTTCTCTTCTTTAAGGATATGATTTCTCTCTCATCACACCCAATTTGGATCAGGTACAACATGGAAACAAAGTAAAGACTGACAGAGTGCTCTCTGTGGGGGTGGGGTGGGGAAGGGAAGTAAGCTTGGGGGGAAAATTGTAAAACTCAAATAATATCTTTAATAAAAATTAATTTAAGAATAAAAATAAAAAACCTTCATAATGCCCCCGAATACTTGCTATTCCTTCTTTATTCAAATATGTTTTTTCCTCTTCTTTTCTATTTTCCTTTTTTGATACAAGATATAGTGCTTGTTTTAACTTGTTTTTTTAAAATTATTTTATTTTCAATTCACAGAAAAAAGCAAGTATTTCCATAATACAGTACAATAAAAAGATGATCATACATGAAACTGCAATCTACTACAACTTGCTATGATTTCAAAATATACAACAAAGTTACCATGTAAATTTTTTTTATTTTATTCTTCCCTCCCTTCATCCCACCCTAGAAACAGCTACCATTAGACACAATGAAGAACGTGTGTGTATGTTTATGTGTGTATATAGAGAGAGATATGTATGTGATTATATGTATGCAAATGTATATGTATATGTAAATATATTCATAAAATTAGAATCTTTGGGTTAGTTTTATTCTAAGATTGTTTATCTTCCTCATTGTTCTATTTCTCCCTAACCGCTTTCTCTTTACAAAAATAAGTTTTCCTCTAAAACTCTTATATAGCTGAGATAACTTAGAAATGAATATCCCCTCCAATAATTTAGAGTACAACCCAAATAGACTGCCCATCCCATGAAACTCTTTCATATCCTCTCTTAATTTCCCATTGAGTTCTGGTGGCCTTCCTAACATCTACACAGCAACCTGATGTTCTGGTGACCTTCCTAACCTCTACACATTTTGAGGATGGCAGGGGCACTGGACCTATTGATTGATTCTTTCTCCTCTCTGTTCCTCTCCAACTTTTTCTCACTGTCTCTCTCTCTCTCTCTCTCTCTCTCTCTCTCTCTCTCTCTCTCTCTCTCTCTCTCTCTCTCTCTGTTACTCTCATTCTGTCTTTTTCTCTCTGTATCTCTTGTTCTCTCTCTCTCTCTTTCTCTTTCTCTGCCTCTCTCTCTCTCTCTCTGTCTCTGTTACTTGCCTCTCTTTCTTTGTCTCTGTTATCTCTGTCCCTCTCCTCTCTAGGCCCTCTTGTTTCTTGACTGGGTCATATAATTTTTTTTCATACATTTGCTTGATGAAATTTTATACTTTTTCTCCAACCTAATTCCTTATTTATAATGTCATGCAGCTTGCTCGTGCCTTCTTATACTTTTTTAAATATTTTTTACCTTTTCTTTTTTAATCTTTCTCTTTCCAATGATTCCTTAAGATTTCCCCTCACCACAAAGTTAAGCAAAGCAAACTGACACAGAAGCCTCATCTGATAGATTATTAGTAAAGCATTCTGCATCTGTAATCTACTGTCATTCTACCAAGAGGAGACCCATGTAAATTTTTTTTTCACAATACTGAGTGACAATCTGATGTAACAACAGACACTAATATACTGCTTGTGAAGATGTGAATTAATCCAAACCTTCAGGAAAACAATGTGGAATTAACCTGAGAAAATGACCAATATATCCATTCTCTTTGACCTAAAAAGTGAAAAGAGTAATGGATTTGGTGAGTTGGGACTCGTGTGCCTTTGGGCAAATCACTGTATGCTTAGAACCTTCATGGGCTTATTTTCTTATCTGTAAGAGGAGGTTAGAAAAAACGACTTTCCTTATAGCATTCAATGTATGATTCTTGGATTTTTTTTTTGTCTTGGTTGTTAATCTTTTTCAACGCTACTTAAACTAACCAAATTATCACTGTCCTCCATTTCTTTAAAGGAAGGAGATATATTTAGTCTTCATAATGAAGTGTTCAATTTTTTCCATTTAATTCATTGTATTTGTGTGTATTGTTTTCCAGTTTCTACTCACTGTGTTTTGTATCAGTCCTTGTAGTATTCCCTATGCTTCTTTAAATTCTTTGAATTAATAATTTTTATAGAACAGAAATATATCATTATATTCATGAACCACAATGTTTTGCCAGTTGATAGATATCTACTTTGCCTCCAATTCTTTGCTATTACAAAAAAAAGTGTTGCTAGGAATATTTTCATATATTTAGAATTCTTCTTCCTATCTTTGACCTCCCAGGAGTTTATATCTAGTGACAATCACTTTCTCAAAATAACTCCAAATTACTTTCCAGAATGGTTGGACTAATTCAAAGCTCAACTAACAGTGCATTCATGTGTATATTTTTCCACAGCTGCACTAATATGAACTGCACTAATATTGACCATCTTGGTCAATTTGCTGAGTATGGAGTGCAACCACAGTGTTTTCATTTGCATATCCTTTATTATTAATGATTTGAATCAAACTCTTCTGTGGTTATTAGTAGTTTTGATCTCTCTTTTTGAAATTATGCACTCATATCTTTTGACTGCTTAACTATAGCTCCTTGACTATTATATTTGTGATAGTAATCTACACATCTTGAATATTAGATTCTTAAAAGATAGTTAATAAAATAATTTTTCCTCACCAGAGAACTTGATTTGTTTATGTCAGAGCTTTTCAATTTTATGTAATTAAAATGATTTATTTTATGTGATCATTTCTATCCCTTGTTTATTTATGATCTCTCTTGATAGATATAGCTGTGAAAGATATCTGATGGGTTTTCCCTATTTTTAATAGTATGACCTTCTTTAAGTGACATATCAATTTTGAGTGGTATATATGGTATAAAATGCTAGTTTTAACCTAAATTCTGACAAACTGACTTTGAATTTGGCCAGAACTTCTTGTCAAAAAAAAAGGTCTCTCTCCAAGTAATCTGTGTTTTCATATTTTGTAAGCTGGCCTATTTTATTCCTTCCAAAGACAATCTCAATAGACATACTAGATTCGCTCATAGTTTTGATGTGATAATTTCAACAAAAGCTCCCTAGAAATGAGTGGGAACTGAGATCAGTAGAACTAATTATTCAGTTATGGTATTTAGTTTTAGATGTTATAGCCTGACCTTTGCCATAATTTCTCCACTCCATTTGGATTCTTATAAAACAAATATTTTTTATATTAAAGTTGTTCATGGGATAATTTAATGTGCTTTTATTTTTTCCAGTTCTATAGTTTGATTTTTCTTTATCTTTCTAAAATATTTTAAAAGGTTTATGGTTTTATATCCTTATATTTATTTACAATACATACAAAAAAACTTTATGCCATTACCTTGGTCTTGATACTTAAAGAAGACAAATTTTTGAAGTCCCCCCCAAAAAACCTAACTATATTAAACCATTTTTCTAAAAAAAAAATCATAACGCCACATGAACACTCCTTTCCCTGTTCTAACAAGGAATCCTCAAAGAGGTTGGGAGATGATCTTTAGTTTCATTCTTACTCTGACCTGGGACCTTGTTCTTTGAGGGTAGCAATGACCTCATTATTCCTCTTTCTTATATCAATATAAGTCATCCCCAATTGGATTTTATATCTATTCTATGACACATTTCAAATGTTTTATAAATGGATGAAGGAAAAAGAGCACAAAAGAAGTAGTGTCTGATATGGAATATGATGAGGACAGGATAAAGGCAGAATTCATTATAAAATTCTGAAAAATAAAACAACATTCTCTATTAGTCGACTCCTTCAAAACTCTCACCTACAAAATAATTAAATATAACAATGAAAAGACTACAGAAAAGTGAACTAAATCTGGTCACATTACAAGGTGAATCATTGACAGAGTGAGCTGTTGAGACTGGAGAAAATACTGTCTTAAAATGTGACCTGGGGGGCGGCTAGGTGGCACAGTGGATAAAGCACCTGCCCTGGAGTCAGGAGTACCTGGCTTCAAATCCGGTATTAGACATTTAATAATTACCTAGCTGTATGACCTTGGGCAAGCCACTTAACCCCATTTGCCTTGCAAAAAACCCCCTAAAATAAATGTGACCTCTCAGGTAAAAGAAGGTGATAGAGGCAGCTAGGTAGTACAAGGGATAGAGTGCAGGGACTAAAGTTGGAAGGCAAAATTAGAATTCTACCTCAGACACTTGCTAGCTGTCATTTAACAGGTCATTTAAACTGTTTCCTCTTCTGTAAAATCACAATAATAGGAGCACCTACCCACAGTTGTTGTAAGGATCAAATGAGATTTTAAAAAAATATTTTATTTGTTTTTCCAACTACATGCAAAACTACAGTTTTCAAAAATCATTTTTTCAAGTTTTGAGTTTCACATTTTTTCCCTTCCTCCATTCAGTCTTCCTACCCCACCCCAGACAGAAAGCAATCTAATATAGGCCATACATTTATAGCCATGCTAAACATAAATTTATATTAATCAAGTTGTGGAAAAAAGAAATTAAAAGGGAAAAATATTAGTAGGAGAAATTTTTTTTAATTGAAGATAGTAAGCTTTGCTCTGCATTTAAACTCCCAAGTTCTTTGTATGGCTATGTATGGCATTTTCCACTTCAAATCCTTCAGAACCATCCTTGATTGATGTACTGCTGAAATGAAAAAGTTCATCATAGCTGATCATCACTCAATGTTGCTGTTAGTGTGCACAATGTCCTTTTGATTCTGTTCACTTCATTGAACATCGGTTCAAAGTATAAGCCTTTCCAAGTTATTCTGAAGCCCCATTCTTCATAATTTCTTATACAATAATAGTGTTCCATCACATTCATATACCACAACTTGTTCAGTCATTCTCCAGTTGGTGGACATCTCCTCAATTTCCAATTCTTTCCCACAATGAAAAGAGCTGCTATAAATATTTCTGTACATGTGGAGCTTTTGAATCTTTCCTTAATCTTTTTTGGGATATAGCTCTAGAAGTTATATTCCAACTCTATAAGTTGGAACAAACAGTATCCACAGCCTTTGAGCATAATTCCAAATTCCTCTGCAGAAAAGCTGGATAAGTTTACAACTCTACCAACAATGCATTAGTATCCCAATTTTACCACATTTCCTCCAACATTTTCCTTTTTAGTCATATTAGTCAATATGATAGGTATGAGGAGGTGCCTCGGAATTGTTTTAATATGCATTTCTATAATCAATAATGATTTAGAGTATTTTTCTTATTATTATAGAAGGTTCTTTATCTGAAAATTGTCTATTCATATACTTTGACCACTTGTAAATTGGGGAATAAATTTGATTCCATTTTCTATATATTTCAGAAATGAGTCCTTTAGCAGAAACACTGATTATAAAAATTGTTTCCCAACTTACAAATTTCCATTTAATCTTGGTTGCATTGATTTTATTTGTGCAAAAACTTTTAATTTAATGTAATCAAAATTAGCCATTTTGCTTCTCTATCTCTTCTTTGGTCATAAACTGCTCCACTTTACATAGATCTGAAAGAAAAACTATTCTTTGTTCTCCTAATTGGCTTATGTTATGATATCATCTTTTATGTCTAAACCCTGTTCCCATTTTGACATTATCTTGGAATAGGCTGTGAGATGTTGGTCTATGCCTTTTTTCTTCTGTCATACTATCTTCTAGTTTTCCCAACCGTTTTTATCAAAGAGTGAGTTCTTATCCCAGAAGCTGAAATCTTTGGGTTTATCAAACAGCAAAATATTTCAACCATTAACTATTGTTTCTTTTCACCCAATATTCCACTGATCCACCTCTCTATTTTTTAGCAAGTACCAACAGTTCTAATGACTGATACTTTATAGTATTTTACATCTGGTTTGCCTAGGCTACATTCTTTTGTATTTTTTTTTTCATTAATTCCCTTGATATTCTTAACCTTTTGTTCCTCCATATGAATTTAATTGCTATTTTTTCTAGTTCAATAAAATAAAATTTAGTTTGATTTGTATGGCACTGAATAAGTAATTTAATTTAGGTAGAACTGACATTTTTATTTTATTAGTTCAGCCTACCCATGAGCAATTATTTGCCCAATTGTTTATATCTGATTTTATATGTGTGAAAAATGTTTTATAGTTGTTTTCATATAATTTCTGAGTTGCCTTGGCAGGGAGACTCCCAAGTATTTTATGGTATCTATAGTAATTTTAAATGGAATTTAATTCTATATCTTGCTGCTGTGTCTTCTTGGCAATATATAGAAAGGCTGATGATTTATGTGAGTTTATTTAATATCCTACAATTTTGCTAAAACTATTTTTTCAAGTAGCTTTTTAAGATGATTTTCTAGGATTATCTAAGTATACCATCATATCATTTACAAAAATTGAGAGTTTTGTTTCTTTATAATCTATACTAATTCCTTCATTTTGTTTTTTTCTCATATTGCAAAAGCTAACATTTCTAATACAATATTGGTGAGAATAAGCATCCTTCTTTCACCCTGATCTTGATGAGAAATACTTCTAGTTTATCCCCATTACATGTTTTAGATATATGCTGCTTATTTTAAGGAATATTCCATTTATTTCTATGCTCTCTAGCATTTTAATAGGAATAGGTGCTGCCTTTTATCAAAAGATTTTTCAGCATCTGCTGAAATAATCATGATTTCTATTGGGTTTATTATTGTTATGGTCAATGATTCTGACAGTTTTTCTAATATTGAACCAACTCTGCATTCCTAGTATAAATCCTACTTGATCATAATGTATTATCCTAGTGATGACTCACTATAATCACTTTGTTAATATTTTATTTAAAATTTTGCATTAGGGAAAGTGGTATATAATTTTCTTTCTCTATTTTGATCTTTCTGGTTTAGGTATCAACTCCAGATTGCTGTCATTGAAGTAATTTGGAAGAACTCCTTCACCTATTTTTTCAAATACTTTACATATATATGCATATGTATTTATATATATATGTATGTATATATATATATATATATATGTATATATATATATATATATAGAGAGAGAGAGAGAGAGAGAGAGAGAGAGAGTTGAACCTATTTTTTTCCTTGAATGTTTCATAGAATTCATTTGTGAATCCATCTGACCCTGGAGAATTTTTCTTAGGGAGTTCATTGATGGCTTGCTCAATTTCTTTTTCTAAAATGGGTTTTTTATATTTAATTTCTTTTTTAACCTGGACAGTTTATATTTTTAAATATATTCAATCATTTCACTTAGATTGTCATATTTATTGGCATACAGTTGGACAAAATAGCTCTGAATTATTACTTTAATTTTCTCCTCATTGGTAGTGAATTCGTGTTTTTTGTTATTGATATTGGTAATGTGGGTTTTCTTTCATTTTCTTAATCAAATTAACCAAAAATTTATCTATTTTATTTTCTTTCATAAAATAAACACAGTTTTATTTGTTCAATAGTTTTCTTATTTTCAATTTTATTAATTTCTCATTTGATTTTCAGAATTTCTAGTTTGGTATTTAATTAGAGATTTTTAATTTGTCCTTCTAGCTTTTTTAGTTGCAATTCACTCACTTCTTCTTTCTCTATTTTATCATGTAAGCATATAGAAATATAAAATTTCTCCTAATATCTTCTTTGGCAATATCCCACAAATTTTGGTATGTTGGCTCTTTAATATCATTTTCCTAGATGAAATTATTAATTATTTCTGTGATTTGTTGTTTGACACACTCATTCTTTCAACTTAGATTATTTAGTTTCCAAGTAATTTTAGGTCTATCTTTCCATGGCCCTTTATTGTACATAATTTTATTTCATCATTACCTGAAAAGGATCTACTTAATATTCTGTCTTTCTGCATTTGATCATGCCCTAATACTTGGCCAATTTTGTGCCATGCACTGTAGGAAAAAAGGTTTATTCTTTTATATCCTCATTCAGTTTCCTCCAGAGGTCAATCATATCTAATTTTTCCTAACATTCTATTCACCTCCTTAACATTCCATTCACCTCCTCTTCCTTCTTGTTTATTTTATGGTTAGATTTATCTAATTCTAAGAGAGGGAGGTTGAGGTTCTTCACCTGTAGAGTTTTGTTGGCTATGTCTTCCTATAACTCATTTAGCTTCTCCTCTAAGAATTCAGATGGCATACTGCTTAGTGCATAAATGTTTAGTATTAAAATTTCTTTCTTGGGGTAGCTAGGTGGTGCAGTGGATAGAACACCAGCCCTGGAGTCAGGAATACCTAAGTTCAAATCTGGCCTCAGACACTTAATAATTACCCAGCTGTGTGGCCTTGGGCAAGCCACTTAACCCCATTGCCTTGCAAAAAAAAAACCCTAAAAAAATGCTTTCTTGTGTATAGCATCTTTTAGGAGGATAGAGTTCCCTTCCTGATCCCATTTAATAAGATCTATTTTTGCAATCATTTTATCTGAGATAAGAATTGCTACCTTGTTTTTTTTAATTTAGCTGAAATATAATATATTCTGCTACGACTCTGTGTGTATCTCTCTTCTTCAAATGTGTTTCTTGTAAACAACATATTGGAGGATTCTTTTTTATAATCTGCTATCCACTTCCATTTTATGGGAGCATTCATCCCATTTACATTCACAGTTAAAACTGCTAACTCTTTATTACCCTCCATGCTGTCTACCCTCTTTTTGTACTTTTTTCCCCTTCTTTCATCCTGTCTCTCCTCCCTAGTGTTTTGCTTCTGAATACCACTTCCCTCAATATATCTCCAGTTCTATCAGTCACTCTCCCTTTTCTTCTGACTTTTCCTTTTCCCCTTCTTCATTCCCTCCCTCTATCAGTCCCTCCTTCCATCCCCCCCATGCCCTGCCTTTTCTCTCCTAACATCCAAGGGGTAAGATAAATTTCTAAACTTAAGTTATTCTCTTTGAGCCAAATCCGAGTAAAATTCAAGCAGTTCTCAGTGCCTCTCTTCTTTCACTCTACTGCAATAGGTCCTTTAAGACTCTTCCCGTGATATAATTCCGCCTACCCCTTCCTCTCATCTCATTACAATCCACCCCTTTTTTAATATCTTAATATTTTTAAATCATCCCATCAAAATCAAAATGTCCATCCCTTCAACCTAAGTATACTCCCTCTAATAACATTGCAATTCTCAAGAATTATGGGAATCTTCCTTCCATGGAGGAATGTAACCAGTTCAATCTTATTGAATTTTCCCTTGTTTATCTTTTCATGTATCTTTTGAGTATTCTATATGAAGATCAAATTTTCTGTTCAGCTCTAGTCTTTTCAACAGGAAAGTTTGAAAGTCACCTATTTCAATAAATGTCTATCTTTTCACTGAAAGAGTATCAGTTTTGCTGGGTAGCTGATTCTTGGTTGTAATCCAAGTTACATTGCCCTCCAGAATATCATATTCTAGGCCCTTTGATGCTTTAATGTTGATGCATTCAGATTATATGCAATCCTGACTGTAGCTCCTCAGTATTTGAATTACTTCTTTCTGGCTACTTACAGGATTTTCTCCTTGATCCGATAATTCTAGAATATGGCTACAATAATCCTGGGCATTCTGATTTTGGTATCCCTTTCAGGAGGTGATTGATGGATTCTTTCAATGACTACTTTACCCTCTGGAAAGGGCATCTTTCCTTGATGATTTCTTGAAATATGCTATTATCCAGACTTTTTTTTTTGATCATGACTTTTAGGTAGCCCAATAAGTCTCAAATTATCTCTCCTGGATCTCTTTCCCAAGTCAGTTATTTTATGAATGAGGTACTTTACATTTTCCTCTATTTTTTTCTTTTTTTAATCATCAGCTTCCACTAGCCCCAGTCAATTCTTCAATGAGTTATTTTCTTGTTAGCTTTTGCATCTCATTTTCCATTTGGTCAATTCTCTTTTTAAAGGAGCTGTTATCTTTTTCTTTTTGCCCAATTACATTTTTGAAGGAATTATTTTTATTGTTGCATTTTCCCAATTGCATTTTTACAGGATTTGTTTTCTTCTGTCACTTTTTGCTGCAAGATGTTAATTTTGTTCTTGCATTTCTTTTTCCAGTTTGTCCATTTGATTTTTTAAAATCCTTTTTGATTCTTCCAAGAAGTCTTTCTGGACTGGAGACCAACTCATGTTCTCCTCTGAAGCTTCACATGTAGTACACCTTCTTCCCTCCTTTACTGAGATAGTGTTTTGCCCATCCTTATCTCCAAGGTAACTTTGAATAGATCCTGCTTTTCTCTTACCTTTTTTTATTCATTTTGGGATTTGTTACTGGCTCCTAGTCCAAGGTTCTTGTGTTGGGAGAGGAGCTTGCTTGCAGTTCTTTGGTGTTGAGAACCCTAGAGACTTGTTTATTAGCCTGGACCCTCACTTTTAGGAACTCCAGAGGATTGCTTATTGGACCTACTGGTAAAGTACACCAGAGGATATCTCTCTCTGAACCCTTAGAGCTGGGAATATAAGCTGCCTACTCCCTGCACCATTGGGAAAGGTGAGAACACCTGGGACTGTCACTGGGCTGTTTGCTCTGGCATTTCAGTACCTGGGCTAAGCCCTCAGGCCTGGGAATGCCAGGGGCTTCCCATTCAAGTCAGGCCATCCAGACCATTTGCTCTGGCTGAATGAGAGTCCTGGGAATACATCCTGAAGCTCTCCCAGCCAACCTACCAGACTACAAAAACCTCAGCTCCCATAGCTGAGGTCTCAGATTAGTCCACATCTCACCCCACTGCTGGTACTCTGGATTTCTGTTCTCTCTCCTAGGTACAGTCACTCTCCCCCTGTGACAAAGATGTTCTGCTATGTTCTTTTGAGGATCCTGTTGCTCCAAATTCTGTTAAGAGGCTTGATTAAAGTCATTTCTCTGCAAATTCCTGGCTTCTCTCTGTCATCTATGCCAGAAGTCCCCAACTGAGATTAATATTTATAAAAAGCATTTAGCTTAATATCTGGCACATAGTAGGCATGATATAAATAAAAGTTGTTATTATTGCCTGTTCTCTATAGCTTTGAAGTAGAAATTGGGACCAGAGGGACAAAATAAGGGAAAAGGATTATCCATTCAATACAAGAACTATCTTATAACCATGAGCCTCAGTTTCCTCATCTATAAAATATAGGGGTTGAACTAGATTGATTCCAAGAATCAATTATGAATCGTCTAGGTATCTTCTAACTCTGTGATTCTTTGATGTGTTGAACTCTTATGACTTGACAAAGGCTGAAGATTTCCTAGAGTTGTCACTGTCTGGAAAAGTGATGAGCTGATGTTCTAAATTCATTGAATCAGCATCCTGATATTGCATAATGATACCACAAAGATCATCAGCCATCTGACCCCAGGCATTTCCTGAACTTCCAAAGAGAATCATTTGGGCCTGTGTGAGGTGGGAAGGTAGTCACTTCCCGGCCTGAAACTCAATCTCACTCTTCATCTTCCTCTACAATCTCCAGACTCTCCTCAGCCCAAGCAGTTGATTGTCTTTGGTCATCTGTAATTTCATACTTAGAGAATACATGGAACACTTACAGCTCTCATTTCCTAGTATCCAGTATGACCCTAGCCATGCTCCCTAGATCAGGTGACTTCTCTTTTGTCCCATTACTGGATATTGAAATTTTGTTTTAGAGAAATTCTTTCTCCTACCTATTCTTGTCACCTAAACTTATGGAAAGTATCCCTCATTAGGGTTACACAAGCTTGGTATCTGACAAAGCTGAAGGGCATACATTAGTGATTACTTAGTGGTCTGTTTTGTCATTATACAAAATTTTATTCCTCTAACCTCTTTTCAGGTTAGAAGCAATTTTCAAGAAATGAAGGAAGTCAATTTTTTTGTATTTTTTTTATATTCCCAAGAGCAGTTTAAGAAAGTCCTGATTTCACCTATGCAGGATGAGAATCATAAGGAAGAGTAATGGGGAGATTTGTTGTCATGTTTGAGGAATAGCAAGTAAACCTGAGCAACTGGATCATTGAGCAATTGAAGGAGGAAAAGAATGCAAAAGTCTGGAAATGTAAAAAGGGTAAAAATTGTTAAAAAAAAGTATGCCAAACAAAATACTGTATTTGATCTTAAAGGATCAAATTTTGCTTTGAGAACACATGAAGTTCTATAGAACTTCAAGGTGGCACAATAGATAGAGTGCCAGGCCTGGAGGCAGAAAGACTTTCATCTTCAAATCTGGCCTCAGATACTTACTAGTTGTGTGACCCTGGTCAAGTCATGTAATCCTGTTTGCCTCAGTTCCTCATCTGTATAATGAGCCAGAGAAGAAAAATGTCAAACCAGCCCATTATCTTTGCCAAGATAATTCCAAATGGACCTATAAAGCATCGAACATGACTAAAAACAATTGAACAAAAAACTTCTATGAGTGTGTCATCCCAGGTGGCTGAAAACTTGGGAACCCTGAGGATAATGTTAATCATTACATGAAATTAATGTTTGCTTCAGGCTATGTTGGAGTTCAACAATAAAAGCTTTCTTGGTTGCTTTATAATTATAAACTTTGAATCGTCCTTTGGTCACCACTTCCCCCAAATAGCAAAAAGGTGACAAAGTGATGCATTCAAAACAAAGGCTTCTGGATTTCAATCCTTCTTGGTTTAAGTTTCTCAGGTGACAAAATATAATGTCATCAAGAGGTTGAGACCAGTCCTTCTCTATCCCAAAATAATAGTAATGGAAGCTTCTAGCATGCTTTGTGGAGGGAGCTTAAAGCAGGACCTTTGTCTTTCCTTTGACTTCTTTATGTATTTTCTTCTAATAGTACTGACATTGTGAACACTGAAAGGTCATGGAAGGCTTATAAAAAAACAGCAACATCCCCTATGTGTTTGCAGTTAGGGCAGCAGCAAGAGTAGACTGGCACCAACAGGAGACTCAGCATTAGAAAGAGTGGGACCATCAAAAAGAAGAATAACATGCTGATCAGACCATGCTCATTGAGGGTGAAATAAAAAATGGCTCATTAGTAGCACTGCAAAAAAACTGTTTAAGTCCTCAAAATGCCTCTCAACTGATTGTACTTGCACTAATGATGAGTTACAAGATTCTGTTCTAATCATTCTTCAATGCATGCTAACAATCTTTTATGCTCAGCATTCCCTTTTCTGAACCAGAATCAACGTGTTACCTACCAAATTTATATTTATATACCGAGTATTCTTCCCTCTTCTTTTAGGAAAAGCCTAGACTAGAGCAAAAGGTTACATTGCTTTAAATAACGACTTCCTCAGGAAATCAAAGTAGGGATGATGAGTTGGTGAACGTCATATTGGGGAGCCCAATCCCCTAAGGAGAGATCAGATTTCCTAGAGCTGAACTAGGGAAAAAACTATCATGGCATGTAAAGAATAGAGATTGTCATAAGTCACAAGCCCCTATGGCATCAATGTAGTGCCTAATTAGCCCCCATGCTAACTAATATTCTATCTAATTTCATTACATTCAAATACAATTTTTAGTCCTAAAGATTTAGGAACTTTACAAACTCATGAGCAACATTGATGCAGTAGATTTTGTCATTGAAACATTTTATCTTACATGGATATGTCATTTAGTGACACAAATCAGATAATATCTCCTGCAGAAGAACTTCCCTGATCATCTAGATGGTAATATTCTTTCCTTTTTGAAATTATTTTTATGCAACTTTTAATATGTATTTATTTATTTGTGTACATGTTTTAATGCAATGCCACCTCCCTTACTCTACCCCAATGAAATATAAATTCCTCTAGGACAGGGATTACTTTGGTTTTTGTCACTGTGTACCCTGTGCTTTGATACTTCATTATATAATGTTATATGTACTTGATTTATTATATAATTTAATATTATAATATTATATAATTTGATTAAACTGCAATGAAGTGTAATAACTATACATGTATAAAAACATATCTATGTTGAGGTTTTTTTTGGGGGTCCACACAACACTTTCCTCTCAATAATATTGTGAAAAGGAAAATAAGACAAATAGTTTGTTACTTATCTATTTACAAATACCCAGTTAGTAAGAATTGACACTGGTATTCAAATCCCACTTTCTTAACTCCAGATCTAGTCCTCTTTCTGCCATACCATGGGAATTGCCATTCATCAATCTGAAATCCTGTGAATTGAACAGATTTAGTTCATCTTCCTGGATACTTTCCTTTATCCTCCTTGTAGGACTTAACATTTAATACCTCATTGGCCCTGTCCTTATAATAGCATTCCAGTGTGTTTACTTGCTCAGGGCCCACAGTCACCATGTGACAGGACGTGTGTGCTCCAAACTGACAAAGTGTGTGGCTTAAAGCCAGCCCAGCCAAGAAACTGCTTCATAAACAATGCTGTAAATACATCTGGGCTGTCCAAATATGGGAGAACCTGGTAGTTTTTCCTCTTTGCTTTTGTTTTGTTTTGTCGTGACTAGCTCTCCATATATCCAAACAAACCTTCAGGCAGCAATTACAGCATAAAATTATTCCAAGTTAATTCTTATCATTGAGCATATATGGTCTACTGAAAAGAACCAAGCCAGACACTGCAAAAGTAAGTGACAGGAAACTAGTGGATCATAGGTTGGAAGTAGATGGCCAAAGGAGTCAAAAATTCAATATGAAGATTTGGAGATATGAAAATCAATTAAGTTTAAAGACAGTTTTCATCTCCATATATAGAAAATGTAAGAGTTCAGGTAATATTGTTGTCAATTGTTCAGTTTTGTCTGACTGTGATCCCATTGGGGTTTTCTTGGCAAAGACTAAACTGGTTTGCCATTTCCTCTTCCAGCTCATTTTTACAGATGAGAAACCTGAGGCAAACAGGGTGAATCACAGTTAGTAAATGTCTGAGGTCAAATTTGAACTCTGTTCTTCCTGACTCCCAGCCCACCAATCTATTCACTGAGTTATCTAATTTGTATTAATAAAACACAGCTTCATAGATTTTAGAACTGGAAGGGACCTTAGAAGTTATTTGTTCCAACCCTCTCATTTAACAGATGAGGAAACTGACCCAGAAGAGACTTTCAAAAAGATTTGTTCAAGTGCTTTGTTTCATTTACAAGGTTGATTTGGGTAATGGGGTTTGGAGATTTGTTGAGGAACTAAGAGTTTGGTTTTTTCCATGACTTATCCTATGAATTGTTTCAACCTTCATTTGAATAGTCATATTTGAGACATAGTAAGAGGTAACTTAGTACAATCCTCTGGAAACCAGAGTTGTAGACTCACACAACTAAGATCACAGAGGTAATGAGTGGAATAACTGGAATTCTAAAACAGGTCCTCTAATTCTAAATCAATCAATCAGTCAATAAGCATGTATAAAGTACCTGCTGAGGTATTTTTTTCCCCTGATGAACCATGAAGTCAACTATTATTTCTTTTATTCTTATTGTTGTTGCTGAGTGTTGGTTTCTCAGTTCTCTTCATTTTCTAATATTATGTTTATCTTGAAGACAACCATGACCTCAGGGATGTGATGTCATGACAAACACATGAATTGGGGGGAGGCGCTGTGCTAAGTTACGAGTCTCACTTTCTCCTCCAGAACCATCTGGGTCCAGTGACCAGATGTGAATCAGGACAACTGAAGATGACCCTAGATGTGAGGCAATCAAGGTTAAATGATTTGCCCAAGGTTACATATTTAGTTGTGTCCTAACATAGTTCCCTCTCCCATCTAAACCTTTCAACACCCCCCCCAAATGACTGATCATTGAAAAAAGAAAGTGAACATAATTCTAGGTATAGTCCATTGAAGGAAAAAATCAGCATTTAAGTGCCCACCATTTTTTAAATAAATATTATCTCATGTGATCCTCATAACAAATCTCTGGAGGTTGTTGCTGTTATAATAACAATTTTATAGTTGAGGAAACTAAGGCAGAGAGTGACTTGCCCAGGGTCACACAGCTATTAAGTGTGTGAGTTTAGATTTGAATTCAGGTCTTCCTGCCTTCAGGTCTATCACTGTGCCACCTTGCTGCCTGCCATTTGATAGCAATGAGACCATATCCTTTATTTCAAGAAAAGACTTCAGGGTTGAGAGATTGACTGTTGTGTAGTGAGTTGTATATTACATAAGCAGCCAAATTGTATGAATACTAGTAAAGGAGAAAAGAACTCCAGGCTTCATTGACCAAAAAGTTGACCAAATTTCCAATACCTTCTGACATTCTAGGAAGCTCTCTCTGAAGTTTGTCAGAGCTCTATAGTCAGAGGAATTCTTAGTTAAAATAAAACAAGTGTTTTGCATGTGCAAGAATCATCTAAATTTGATTCATTCTAAGGAGTTTATTTAAATGTATATACTTTAAGTTCAGTCTTTAGTGTCATTCAATTTTCTTTCAAAATCACCTCCATTGGTTGATTGGTTGATTGTTCTTCATTCTTGAAGAGGACCAAAACAACATCAGTGTTAGAGTCAAGTTGTAGCATTGACCCGCTGATTAGACCTACACAAGCTCAGAGTGTTCTACCACAGGTTGGCCACAAATAGTACATGTGAACATTTAGGGTGGACCCTCTAAACTTGCATTTATCTCTTGTTCCTTTGAGCTACTTCAGTTTTGCTTTTCTCAGAGTATAGAACCCTCTGTTCAATCTTTAGTTCCATTTCAATTTTCTTTCAAAATAGCCTACAGAAAATATCCATTATCATAGTCAACTGAACTGGACTTAAGGATGAACATGACATGGGATCTTAGATTTTAGCTATCAGTGGTTATAAAAAAATTTAATAATAACCTTGGAGTAAAGGCAATTCGATGGCTTAGTAGATAGAGAATTGGATGGAGAATCAGAAGCCCTGTTCATATCCAGCCTCAGACATTTAATATCTGTGTGACCCTGGGCAAGTCATTTAACTTGTTTGGCTTCATCTACTGGAGAAGGAAACCAACCACTCCAGTATTCTTGCTTAGAAGACCCCATGGACCATTTGGTCCACAAGGTCACAAAGAGTCAGAACAACAACAATCTTAGAGTGGTTAGCCAGACCCACCCATCCACTTTCTTTTCTAAATCTCATTTTTTACTGATTTATTTCATTTTTATATCATGTTCATTTCTGAATATATATTCTCCACATATACATCCCTTCCCCCATCCATTGGGCTATTTCTTGGAACAATAATTAAAAAATAAAGAGAAAAAAAGCAACTCAGCACACATATTAACAGAGCATTAGCAATGTTTGTCAGTATATGCAATAAATATTACATATGTAATTACATATCCATAGTCCTCCATATCAGGAGACAAATTTTTCAACCCTCTTTTTTTTTAGAAAGACTTTATTTTGAGTTTTACAATTTTTTCCTATTCTTGCTCCCCCCCCAACAGAAGGTAGTCTGTTAGTCTTTACCATGGTTCCATGGTTTGCATTGATCTAATCAACCCTCTTTTAAAGAACAGATTAAGTAAGGACAAAAACAACAACAACAACAAGAAACAAACCTCTTATCTTTAATCATTCCCTCTTTTCCTGATTCCTCCCCAATAAGCTCAGACTTTCCTATACTTAAAAAAAAAAAGGAAAATTTTCCTTACTCCAGTTAACTGCCTCAAATTACTAATCTATCTCTCCTTTCCTTCACTTCTGGCTTTATAAATTCATTACCTCCACCTCTTTATCATCTGCCTCTTCATCACACTCATATAATCCAATTTATAATCTAACCACTCTACTAGAATCACTCTCTGTAAGATTCCAGCAATTCATTAATGAACAAATCTAACAACTTTCTCTTGGTCTTTACCATAGGGACTCACTGTAGCACTTGCCAATGTTGATCCCTCCTTCTGAATAGTCTTAAACTTCTATGATGTTGTTCTCTCTCCTGGTTCTCCTCCATTTACAAAGAATTGTTTTCAGTCTCCTTTGTTGGAGGACCCCTAAATGTGGATGTCCCTCTGCCCCAAGGCTCTATCTTCTGCCATTCCTTCTTTCTTTTTATTTTTCTTTCCTTTTCTTTTTTTTTTTTGCTTTCCTTTTTTATACTTTTCCTTGCTGAGCTAAATAATTCTCAAAATTTTATTTTCACTGCTCCTGCTCCAGAATCTTAAATCTATACATCCAAAAATTGACAGTCACACCTCTACAACTTCCTTCTGAACATCCTACTCTCCAAAACAGAACTCATATTCCCACAAAAATCTTGCTCTTCTCGCAACTTCTCTTTTTCTCCCGATGTTAACACCATCTTCATACTATAATCTTCAGGGTCACATTTGACATTTTTTTCCCTAAGTCCCCATGTCATCATAATCTTGACATCCAGACAACTTTGTCAAGTGCTTACAATTCTATCTTCACCATTTCTCTTGCATGCGTTCTCTATTCTTTTTACACTTATCACCATTCTAGTTTAGTTTTTCCTCGCTTCTCACCTGAACTTTTGCAATAGCTTCCAGTTTGGTCTCTCTGCTTTCAGTTACCCTCCTCTCCAATCCATCCTCAGAGATGTGGAGCTAGAAGAAAATTTAGAGGGCATTGAATTCAACCCTTCTATTTCACCCAGAGAAGTTAGGTTATATGTCCTACAGTTAACATTCAGGCAGTACTTCAGACAGGATTTCAACCCAGGTCTTCTAGACACCAAGACCTGTTCTTTATCCATGTTGCTTTCATATAATGGTCAAAACAATCTTAATGCCAATGATAATAATAATAATAATAATAACAATAACAATAACAACAAATATAGATATTTGCTTTTAGGATAAAATATAAACAGCTCCGTTTGGATTTGAACAAAGAGTTGCAATTTACCTCTTGGACCTCATTTCATGCATCACCTTCACATACTTTGTATTCAAATCAAACTAGTTATCCCACCTGGAGAAAGAAATGGCACACCACTCTAGTATCTTTGTGAAGAAAACCCCAAAGGGGTCACGAAGCATCAGATATGACTGAAATGACTAAAGGACAACAAGCAGCAATAGCTATTCCACAATTTAGATCTATATTATCTCACTTCCTTGCATTTGCCAAGCCCATTGTCCACCTTTGGAAAGCATCCTTCCTTATCTCTGACTATTAAAATCTTTCTTTTCCTTTTAAGCCCAACTCTGGTTTTCCCTCCTCCATAAAGGCTTCCTTAATCACCTCAATTAAAAAAGTCCTTTCTTCCTCTTCAAGTTTTCTTGGAATACTTTGTCTGATTCCCTCATTTGCCCCTATTATAGTCTATCATATATTACACCTATTTGCATTCCTGTCATATTAACTTCCCTCTCCATTTAGAGGGAGATCCTCAAGGACAGGATATGTGTCTTTTTTCATCTTTTCCCCATATCCAAGCACAACAGCACCTAGTGAACGCTTACAACTATTTCTTGAATTGAACTGAACTGAGAATACTCATCTTATTTTACCTATGAAATACTTAGCACTGCTCTTCATGACTTCCCAATGATTTTTCTCAGGGAATATTGCAACTTATCCCTCTCCTCTAGAATTTTTGCCCTTTGATCCTTGAATAAATCCTACACATGTTTGCTCAGACACATATAGAGTGAAAAACCTTTGGGGAGTGTCTTTATGACTCTGATGATAGTTGGAATGTGTGCTTTTTCTCTTAGATTCTCCATTTGCCGGAAACCACATATCCTAATGTAGATTTCCTGTATTTCTGTAAAATCTCACAATGTCTCCCTGCAGGGATTTCACTTTTTAATGGTCTCCTGTCCCTTTGTGGAGAGGTCTGTCTATTCAACAATGCCCGTTGTTGTGTCTGAGAACATACTGACTCATAGCTGCTAACACGTCTGCTCCCATCCTGTTTTATTCTCCAGCTCCACTCAGTGGGAACTAGCTCAAGCTGACCCACTAATTCCATAAATCAGGAGAATTCTATTCAATCCTGTTTACACATGGTGCCCACTGTGTATTTACTGTGTAATGGATTAAGTTCTGTTGCTTACAACAAGCTTGGCTATTTATATCCTGATATTGTGATACCTTAGGTGTCTTAGGACAATTTGGGTTCTGACAATCATAATCACACTGCCCCTGCCTCTTCCATTTCACAACTGAGGGAACAAGCTGGGTAGGTTGTGACTTGCCCAAGATCCATTTAGATTCCAAGTCTCCTTACCCTAAAATTCAAAACCCTTTTGACTACCATGTTCACAGTCCTGATTTTTCTCAATAAATCATTACCATTGGATTATTTCACATTATCAATCCTATTTCAAGTTATTAATCAGGATTGACCTATTCACAAAGCCAGAATGTAGACATGGTCTAAATCTTCTAAATTAAATAAGAACTTTTGGGGAGGCTCTCCACTCCTGCAGAAAAGCCCTCCACATCATCTAAAATTTTTAATCTCCAGGAGCCAAAAAAGTCAAACTATTTGATTATAAAGGAGAATCTGAATTTGTGTCTTCTTGTCTTCAAAGTTTGATGGTCTACTGTGCCACTGCTTCAAGAAAAGCTTTATTGTTCAGTGATGTTCAACTCTTTGTGACCCTGTGGTCATACATATTGTCCATGGGATTTTCCTGGCAAAGATTTTAGAGCAATTTGCCATTTCCACATCTCCAGTGGAATGAAGCAAACAGAGGTTAAGTGACATGCCCAGGATCATACAGTTACTAATTGTCTGAGGCCTTGAATTCACATATTCCTGACTCTAGATCCAGGGTGCTAACTCCTAAGCCACCTAGTTGCCTCCTAAAATAAAAGCATAATGTCACTCAAATTGGGATCTTATCTACATCTATGTTTCCATCCCCACTAAGTCCCCATCCTTCTTAGTCTGTTTTTTTTCCTAGAACTTCTGCAAAGTATGCTTCAGGTTCAATACTCTCTTAACAATTCAGACACTCAAGCTATCTTGGGGCTGGTATAGTAAGGAAACCAGAATTGGCTAGAAAGGAATTTGAGAGATACTTCATAAGTTTTCATTCTTACAAGGGGGGGGAAATAATTTTAAAGCCTTTTAATATATTTTAATTGGAAAATAATTCTTATTAGAAAAAGAAAATTCATTAAAGTACTTATTAATGATATTACTGGCAAAATATACAGAGGAATATACCCTTGGAGCCAAGAAGTCCAGGGTTCCAGTTCTGTTTTGAACAAATGATGTCTGTAATACCACAGGCAAGCTCCTTTATCTCTTAGTTTTATAGGAAGTTCTGAGTCTGAATCACACAGGGCTGCTGATCTGGTTTCCAGGGATTTCTATGCCAGCTAGATGTTTCCTAAACTGATAAATTCCAATTAGATGGCACAATGAGAGAACTGGTTCTGGAGTAAGGAAGATCTGAATTCAAATTTTGCTTCAGATACAAACTAGATGTACCACCCTAATCAAATCACTTAACCTCTGTCTGCCTTAGTTCCCTTATACTATAGAAAATGAGGATAATAATAGCTCATAGCTCCCAGAAGAAAATATGTGAGGATAATATGAGACAAAAATAATAAAGTTCACAATGCCTTGCACATATCAAACATTTTATAAATGCTATGTTTCATTATTATTACATAGCAATAATAAACAATTAAATTGTGTTCTTTCTGGTGGAATGATTTTCAGTTGAAGACTTTTCAAGATTAAGACATGGAAGGGCTGCATTTCCTTCCTGTGTGATGCCATTCCATGGCTAGTCTATTAGATATCTTGCACAGCATCGCCCAAGGAAATTATCTTTTTCATCCAATAAAATCCTCACATACTTTGCATTAAGAAGTACAATAACATTTTTCTAACTCCCTTGATTTAAGGAAATTCCCTATTCTGCCTATCTTTGCTAATAAAGGATAATGCCACTGATTTGGTTTGTCCAGTCCTCTATACAAAATGCTAGTTCCAGGACAATTCCAAATTGAATCTTATTTCTGAGAAACCCCCTTTCTGGTTTTTTTTTCAAAAATGCTATAGTATCATACCTAATCCTAAAGTATTTTTTCACTTAATCATTTCACTCCAGAGAAGTATGTATTTTCTTATTAACTATTATAATTATTGCATAGAAATTACCTCTATTTTATGAGAATTACTCATCTTTCCACTATATATCAATTTGTAGTGTTTAATAGAGTGGGGGCTTTGATTAGTAAAAGAGTTTGGATTGTAAATTTGTGAACCAGGGTCAAATAGCAGCAGCTAAACTATATGGAAAGTGTTTTTCATCCTATTTTCATTCGAATATATCATACAAGCTACTTGCATTTCTATAGAAATTCAATTCAAGTAAATATTTATGAAAAACAATGTGTTGGAAGAAGTTTATATTAGGTATGACCCTTGCCCTTGTGGAATTGGAAGTCTTAGTATGTCGACCCAATGTCAATTCCAAAGTTCCTCCAAGGGATGTTTTTCTCACTGTAGGAGGTATAGAATGAGGGTGCAGTAGTTGCAGTAAGTCAGGAGATAACTAGAGTGAAAGTAGTTCTGCAGGCAGTTTTGAAGGGTACAGAGCTTTGAAGAGAAGTCAGGACAGAAAATGTTGGTTTGCAGTCATCTGTGCAGAGATCATGTTTGAAATTAGGGGAATGAAACAGATGATCAAGAGAAAGTAAAGAAGGGGGAAAGAGTCTGAGGGAAATTCCTTCTTAACTAAAACAAGAAATATGAAAAAGGGAAAAATAGACCCTGATCTCAAAGAATTCACATTCTAATGTAGGACACAACATGAATACAACTATGTAAAGCTAGATAAGTAGAGTGGATGAAAGATACTCCTAGGAAAAAAATGGCTCTAGGAACTTGGGGGACCAGTAAAACTTTTGATCTTTATATAACCCCACCCAAGGGATTATTTAAATTTACTGACAGTTAAATTCTACCTTTCTCATGTAAATTATTTTGAAAGTTTACCTTTTATTGGTAAACTCTATCATGAGGGGAATATACTTAAACAGATAATAAATTATTTGAATTTGATTATCTGTGTTAATCAAAATAATGAGCAAGACCTATTTTTTTCTCTAATATACTTTTCTTAACATTTCTTGCACCCATTTTCACTCAGATGAATACAGATCAAAATTCCTCTAAAAATCACTAATATATCTGTCAACTTAAGATGCATTTTATATTAGACTATATTCATTTGTCAAAGCAGATTATTGTATTAGATAATGTTATTGGTGTTTTTAAATTCTAGAGATTAGTAACCTCAAAATATTTTTTAAAATTAAATATATATAAATATATAATATATAAATGTATATTTAATATATATATTTATATAATAAAAGGCTTCAAGTGATTTATGCTTCAAGTCCCATGGAAATCAATTTAGGGGCTGAAATAAATTCTGTTTCATACCTATTACTGAAATAGGAGTAATTAGCTCTAACAACATATCCTCCTGTCATTTCTTCTACAATTCATCTTCTTCTGTGCTGTGGAATTCCAGACACTGGGACAGGACCCTACATACCCTGCTTTTCAAAACTATAGGCAGGGGATCCAATGGTGACTGGACTGACAGAGGCAGCATGGCCTGATCTTTCCTTGGAGAGAGATTAGCTTGTTGCCATGGTCCCTGGGGGACCATAATTCTTTTTTTCAGATGTTTCAAAAGGATAAGATAATTAAGTTAATGATCCCTGTTGTTATAAACATTAGATTCAGCATCGTTCATTTATTGCTGTCTAACATCCATCATATCGATTTACACAAAAATAGCATTAGGGAAGTTCTGGTATTGAAGGCTCCAGCTAGGAGCTAGGATCAAAGACAACTAGATTAAAGGGCTGATTTAGGATAAATGTTGAAAGGCATAATATGAACAACACACTTATTACAAACAAGAAATCCCAGTCTTACCTACTGTTCTATCTAGCACCAGAGATTTCACTTCCTGTAAAAACAACAACAAAAAAGAAACATAATTGGACAGTATAAATTGTTACTTGTGCAATTAACATAAAAGTGCTATTATTTAGCTATCTTTAATTTACATTTAAAATGAAGTTTAATAGCAACATGTAACTAGACCACCCAAGAAGAAAATGTTGACCGGAAAATATGTGCATATTTAGTAGTGTTCAATATGTACTTTATACATATGTACCTTACAATCCAAATACCACTTATTTGTGTTACATTTTGTGAGAATACTGAGAATACTGAGAGGTCTGAGGACCTCTCAAAGAATCTCACCGTATAATCAGATAAATTTCCCATTTCATAAGCCACAAACAAGCAAATTGACAGTCAAATAGAGGCAAGAATTATCATATATAGATCTGTGGCCAGGAATTTAAATGAAATAGGAAAGTTTTAACACAGTGCATTGTGTACAATGGGTGTTTAATAAAAGTTTGATGAGGGGCAGCTAGGTGGCGCAGTGGATAAAGCACTGGCCCTGGAGTCAGGAGTACCTGGGTTCAAATCCGATCTCAGACACTTAATAATTACGTAGCTGTGTGGCCTTGGGCAAGCCACTTAACCCCATTTGCCTTGCAAAAAACTAAAATAAATAAATAAAAATAAAAGTCTGATGAACCAAACAGGACCTGTATCAATAATTAATTTTTTGTGAGGGTCCTGAGACCTCTGACTTTAAAGGTCTAGTAATCTTTGATATAACTATAACTGAGAGAATAAGGAAAGGACTAGAAGTTGGTGTCAGCCTTTAATGATCTTATATCAAATATAGAATCACTGCCCAAACTTTCTATTCTTCTCTGTGCCTAAGACCTTCAGAATCTTTTGTGCCTCTCTTTACCCTCCCTGCCTCCAATAACATTTATAGTACATGAGAACCCATAATCACAAAGAAAAGGCCATAAGGAACACCATAGCCTAGACCCCTTTTTTTGTCTCTATAGACTTACCATGTGGAAGATAATGTGGTGGTTTTGTGAAGAGATTATATCTCAGTCTCTGTCTCTCTGTGTGTCCCTCTCTCTTTTCTTACTACATAAATAGTAATAGGTGGCATATATATACATATTATATATACATACACACACACACACACACACACACACACACACACACACACACGCACATTTGTTCTACTGGCCTTACAATATAAATACACATTCATCACCAAATTCCACAGAGGAAGTAACTCAAGTTTTAGAGAGGTTAGCTCTCTAAGAGTCACACACTTAATGTGCTCTTGAGGTCAAATTCAAACTCATCTTCCTAATTCCAGAACAAGTACAACTTACATCACCTTGCAAGTAAAAACATACAATGAGCTAGCCTCTAACAGTAACTAACCTCACATGTGATGTAGTCTTCAGGAATATTACTCAAGCTGCTGCTTGTCAACCCCAAAGCTCAGCTGCTCTGACCCTAAAGTGTACCAACACTTGCTTTTATATGTGAGAAATGTACATTTAATGGATTTTATGTAAACAAAATTTGACAGCTGTATAAGTGAAAAAAATACTTTAGAAATACTTCAGAGAATTGGGACCCTTGAAAAAATTATGAAAACCATTTTAAGTTGTCAAATTCATAGAACCTCAAGCCTATATTACTGTTGTTCAGTCTCAGTTATATCTGGTTCTTTGTGACTGATATTTTCTTGGCAAAGATACTGAAGTGGTTTGCCATTTCCTTCTCCAGCTCATTTTTACAGATGAAGATACTGATGCCAAGAGAGTTATAAGTGACTTGTCAAAGGGCACACAGCCAGTAGGAGTACTGGGGCC
This sequence comes from Macrotis lagotis, assembly GCF_037893015.1. Classification (NCBI taxonomy): domain Eukaryota; kingdom Metazoa; phylum Chordata; class Mammalia; order Peramelemorphia; family Peramelidae; genus Macrotis; species Macrotis lagotis. The sequence goes on along the minus strand of NC_133662.1, from coordinate 105,681,925 downwards.
AGATTCAAACTCATGAAAATGAGTCTTTTTGATTCTAGTCTCAGCACTATGTAGTAATATGTAGCTGCCTTCATGCCTGTGTGACTGAGACTATATTTCAATGAAGAAAATAAACTCTTTTCAGGTGCCTTCCACTAATTCCTAATTTCCTTAGTCCTCTGAACTTGTGTGTGTGTGTGTGTGTGTGTGTGTGTGTGTGTGTGTGTGTGTGTGTGTGGCTTTTTCAGTATCATTGTTGCCATATTTATGATCAGTAAAAGAAGAACCAGCAAAGCTATTGTTTTATTCTGTGATAATGCTGACTCTATTTGACATTCCATAATCAATGAACTATTTTCCCTCAGAAGGAAGAATGTCATTTCTAACTAGTTTGCCTAGTCCCATAAAGGGTGGTTTCCTAGGCAACAAATATGATGTGTTCATGCTTTTTGCACTTTTTATCAATGTCTTTTTTTGTCTCTATAGATGGACCATGTGGAAAGCAGTGTAGTACAATGGAAAGATCTCATTTGGAGACAGAGGACCTAATTCAAATTCTGGCTCTTCTATTTTCCTCTTTAATCTTGGACAAGTCACTTAACTTATCTGTGACTCAGTTTTCTCATCTATAAAATGAAGGAGAATTAGACTAGAGGTCCCTTCCAAATCTAAGGCTACGTTCCTTTAACAGGAAATGTTGAAATCTAAACAAAAGAATATGACATGTAGGATGAGAACTAATCAAAATAGGGAAGGAGGTAAAATTTGTCTTGGCACCCTCCCCTCCATTGTCTCTTAGTATCGGCTCCCTCTGAAACACTCCAGGTGTCTGTCTTCGTCCCTCCTGGAAGCAGCTAATTCTAAGGTATAAAATAATAAAAGCTTAATTATACTCTTCCCAGAAGTACTAGGTTTCCACAGAGCACTTTTTAAAAACCAAAAAGTCTTAAAGACTCAAAGGAATAAGCTTTTCTAATTATACAAACGTCGAATCACCTAAAAGATGTGATAGATCTTCCAAAGGAAAATACTTACCTTTCCCTAAGGAATAAGTTACAACCTGGGAAATCTGGCTCAGAAACAATCATTTTAGTCTTTCCTGTGAGATAATTTATTAAGCACCCACTATTTATCAGGCACTATGCTAGATGCTGAATATATAAAGAACAAATAAAACAATCCCTGACCTCAAAGAACTTCCATTCTTTCAAGGGAAGCAATATGTACATACATAGGGCAGCTAGGTTGAACAGTGAATAGAGAACAGGACTTAAGGTCAAGAAAACCTGAGTTCAAATCCTGCTATAGATACAAACTAGGCAAATTGCAATCTCTGCCTGTTTCTTCATCTGTAAATTGGGGGTAATTTAACACCTATGGCAGCTAGGTGGTCAAGTGGATAGAGTGGAGTCAGGAAGACTTCTCTTTCTGGGTTCAAATCTGGTCTCAGGCACTAACTGTGTGACCCTGGTCAAGTCACTTAACCCTATTTGCCTCAGTTTCTCCACCTATTAAATAAGCTGGAGAAGGAAATGACACACTACTCCATTTTCTCTGCCAAGAAAGCACCAGATGGAATCATGAAGACTCAGATACAACTAAAAAATGACTAAACAACAACACTCACACCTATCTCACAGCATTGTGGTAAGGATCAAATGAGATAACATTTGTAAAATACTCTGCACATCTACATAAATATATATAGCTATATAAATACTAGCTATTGTTATATAGGTCTTTGCAAACCATATGCTGAATAAACTCAAGGTAATTTGGGGATAGAGGAAAGGACTTGCAGTTTCTAGTAATTAGCAAAGAAAGAAACTGAGGCAAAAGGATGCAACCTTAGGCTATTCAACAATCAGTGTCTTGTTGGTTTTAATCCTAGGGAGTTATGACATAGATGAAACTATTTTTCAAGAACATTATATTATATTTACACAAGTTTTTTTATTTTCCAGTGCATATAAAAGGTATGCTTACACTACACTGTTGTAGTCTATTAAGTGTGCAATAGTATTATTTTTTAAATGGATATTCCTTAATTAAAAAATACTTTAGCACTAAAAAATTCTAATCATCATCTGAACCTTCAGCACAGCAAGCCATAATCTTTTGAGGGGTGGGTCATGTTGAGTGATGGTTGTAGAAAATTGAGATAACTGTCAATTTCTTAAAATAAGACAACAATGAAGTTTGTGCCATAAATTGACTCTTCCTTTCACTTGAACACTTAGAAGATATTGTAGGGTTATTAACAGGCCTAATTTGATATTGTTGTCTCAGAGAATAAGAAGGCTGGAAGAGAAGTAAAGAGATGGGGGAACAGTTAGTTGGTAGAGTAAGCAGAACTCATACATGTTTCAATTAAGCATGCCATCTTATATGGGCATGGTTCATGGAGCGCCAAAACAACTATAATAGTAACATCAAAGTTGCTGATCATAGATCACCATAACAGATATAATAATAATAATTAAAAAGTTTGAAGTATTGTGAGAATTACCAAATTGTGACACAGAGATACGATGTAATCATACACAATTGGAAAAATGGCGTCAAATAGACTTACTCAATACAGGGTTGCACAAACTTTAAATTTGTTAATAAAACAAACAACACAATATCTGCAAAGAACATCAAAGCAAAGCACAATATAATGAGGTAAGCCTATAGAAAGCTCTTAATAATTGCTCTGAGATGATGGTAGTAAGGGTGATTTCAAGACAATAGGGTGGGAGGGAAGAATGGCTTTGTATTTTCTTTTGGTCATAAAATTAATTTGGTTTTTTTTTCATTTCCCAAGTTCATAGGATCATAGCTGAAAAAGATATTAGAAATAATTAAGACTAATCCTTACATTTACAGATGTGGGAACTGACTCTCAGAAAGAGAATGTAACTTGCACTGGAACTTATCTTCTCTCTGAATAACTTTGGAATCAGTTGTGTGGCATGGGAGACACTGGCACAGACATGGCAAGCCTGCATCAAAGAAGGTGTAGTACTCTGTGAGCATAGCAGAATTGCGGTAGCTCAAAAAAAAACATGAGATCTGAAAATTTAGAGAAATTTCCACTCCAAATGTTGACACATGAAGTGTTTGTGCCCAACTTGTGATAAGGTTTTCTGAGCTTCTGATCAGTCACAATTGGACACACACACACCTTGACCCCAATATAGTGATGTCATTTTTGTCCTCTTCAAGAATGAAGGAAAACAACCACTCAATATAGTAGAGGCCACACTCAAATCCAGACCTGACTCCCAATTCAGAATACTTTCCAATTTGTCATGCTGACTTCACTAACAGATGAATTTGAATTGTCTCTTTGCCAACTAAATGTCTCACTAAATAAAAGTTGTTTTATGTTTTAACTGTTTGTTTATATATTCCACCCTAAATATTTCACAAATAAAATGCTGATGAGTTCTAGGGAAACTTTATTTATTTATTTAGGTAACTAAAAGTAGTAAGGATACTCTCCACTTAAAGGAAGCCTACTGTAAATCCTTTTGGAATGTAAGCAAGCATTGGTTGTTAGAGCTATAACTAGGGTGGTAAGACCTTTGTACAAGGACACAACAATTTCTTAGTGTAACTCTTATTTTAATGTGCTTTTTATGAAACTTTTGTTTCTTCCTCTCTCTCTTTTACACTCTCCTATGGAGGAAAAAAAGAAAAAACCCTGTAACAAATGTGATTAGTTCGGTGAAACAAATTCTTGCAATGGACACATTTTTAAAAGTATATCTTCTGCATCTTGAATATTTTACATCTCTGTCAGGAGGTAGATGGCAGAGTCCATCACTAGTCTTCTGCAGTCATGATCGGTCATTGCATCCATCAGAGTTCTTAAGTCATTCAAAGTTGTTTGTCTTTCAAATGTCCTTATTACTGTGTAAGTTATTATCCTGGTTCTGCACAATTCATTCTGTATTAATTCACACATCTTTTCAGGTGTCTCTGAAATTATCAGGACACTGTAATTTAGAGGATATAAAAAATGTAGTCTTAGAGTTTCCTTTGGCTCTCCCTGCCCTCCTTAATTAAATCAGTCCTGGTATCTCTTCTTTAGGATGGTAAACTAGGAACTCTCTCTCTCTCTCTCTCTCTCTCTCTCTCTCTCTCTCTCTCTCTCTCTCTCTCTCTCTCTCTCTCTCTGATTTGATGATTGCTTGCACAAGGACTATTTCATGCACTGAGGAGTCAATTCATCAAACATGACAGCATGAGATGTAAATGGATGGCTTGTCTCATATTAAATACTCTCCCAGAAAAGCCTGTTTACAAATATGTTGCAGGGTCAAAAATATATTGACAAGGCTCAGTGCTTTCTCCTTCTGCTCTGAGACAGTATGAGTAACATATCTTTTCAGGCAACAGGAAGGAAAGTTTACCTTGTTCTCCTCAGTAGTTTCACTAGGAAGCAGCAGCTCACATAGAAACTGATAAAGAACTTTGTTCCACTGTTTTAAATCTTAGTAACAAGATCCTGGCAGAGAATGATCCTTGGCTATGATTACAGACAGAAGCATCACTACCTGTCCAGGACCACTAATTTCTTTTCTGGCTCTCCTTGCACAACTTTTATAGAAACATTATGACCAGAACTCATCAGAGATACTACTCAGTAGCTTCAGAATTTTGTACTTTCCTAACATTCCTAAAGGAAAAAGAATTGGGCATTCCAATTCTGTTATCATCATCTGTCTTATTTATTTTCAGTATGGCATCCTATCAGTTTACCATTACGGTGACTATATGGAATGAGGAAGAAGAGAACATTTGGAAAAGAAAAGGAGAAAACTTGATTGGACTAATGATATAAGCACTAGTTCTCATTATACTCTGAAAATTACACTGAAAAGAAGGAAGGAGCTTTCTGCCCTTAAAGAAATACAACTTTTTGTTCCCTACTTTCAGGTCCCTTATTTCAGAAATCACCTAGTTTCAGTGAACTCCATCACTAAATCGATACAGAGAATCATCCTTATGGAATGTTGAATCATAGCTATTGTCTAAAGCTTTGAGTGAATAGTGACTCAAGGATGGAACCAAGGAAGTGAAAGAGATGATCAAAAATCAAATGATGATTCATATAATCAACTCGTGGCCTTCTTTGTTCAGCGTTTCTGCTATCAGTCACCAAGGCATATGATCCTCCCTATACTGTTTTACATACAAAGCACAAACTGCCCTTTGAGTCTTCTTTTCCTCTATAAAACTCTCTTTGATCTTAATTTGATTATAATTTCATATGAATCAAAATGTTGTAAATATTTGCCTATTGGGATATGTTGAAGATATGTGCCTACTTCAAGGAAGTACTGCATTGGGCTAGTTGGGTCTTCAAACTCCACTGGTGACAGTTCTGTCAATAGAGTCCCTTGAAGATTCATCAACCATGAGACAAAATGACTAACCCTCAGGGAAAGGGATAAATACTATCTATTCCTGTCCTCATAGTTACAAGGAAAGAGAGAAGTGATTTCTTTCCTCATGAAAGATTTATTGAAGTTAAAAAAAATGCTTAAATATACATGCAATCACCCCCATTGCAGTTAATCCTTTATATCCATGATGCCCCAAGGTTTCACTATTCAGAACTGTCATGTTTCTGGAAATGCTATGGATCATACAACTTCATTCCAGGGACTTAGTTAAGTGAGATTTATTATCGAAGTACATTAGTTTAATTGGAGATCTATTACTTGTTTTCCTCTTGCTCTGTTAAAGTATTAGAACTATAGAGACAGGGCATGGAGATTGAAAGGATGCTACTTTAGTACACATTGACATAAGTCTCCTGGTTGGTTTCATGATCTAGTGGAATGGGAATCCATAGATAAAACTGAACTGGGAATCCACAGATAAAATAATACAACTTGTCAGATCCTCAGTTGCCAACTGTGTGGGTAGCAGAACACCTGTGGTCAGCTTCCTACAGACATTCCCAAACACCAGTGTTCCACATACCATTGAGGATGGTAGGGTTGATTATCACTAGAATTCTTCCATTGTCGAATTTCTACCTATTGTGCAATCCTTCACCATTACCAGCAAGATACTCCAACTTACCTTTCTCATTATGCTATCTTCCTCAATCTTAGTCATGCAGTCTCATAGCTTTAAATGCCAGCTCTTTGTCCTTTATTACCTTTTCTTCAAGGTTCATCCCTGTTTGAATTAACCCTACTCTACAATCCAATTCTTCTAGATCCTAAACCTTTTATTGTGCCCTTCAGCATTTACTATTCTTTTCCCTGCATTTCAATAAAAATATCCCATTCCACCTTCTCACTCTAATTGGAATCTGGATCTTCCTTGTAGATGTCTTTATGTTTTTAAGCTTTCTCCTCACTTTTCTGCTCTCCTTACTCATGGGACAAGGAAAAAAATTGATATACTCTTTGTTCCTAACTAAGACTGTTCCACACTAAGCTTTGCTCCCTTGAATGTTCCATGCAGTCTAATGACCCACTCTGTCCCTATTGTAATATGGCAGGTGGTGGCATAATGGACAGAGAATCAAGCATGAAGTCAGGAAGACCTAAGTTCAAATCTAGCTGTGTAACCCTGGGCAAATAATTTTATCTCTCTAAGCCTCAGTTTCTTCATCTGTAAAACATGAATAATTAGAGAACCTACTTCACAACATTAGTAGAATGATCAAGCGAAATAGCATAGATAAAACACACTTTGCAAACCTTAAAAATGTTCTATAGAATTAAAGATTTAGAGATTTTGATGTCCTCTTATCCAATACCTTCAATTCACAGATGGAGAAACCAAAGAATAGTAAGTTAGTGTCTAAGATTCAAGGTACATGTCTTAAGGAATAAATAGTAAAGTCAGGATGCCCATCCATATAGCCTGACTCCAAATTCATCATTTTCTATAATATACTATACCATCTCTCTCCAAAAGTTTGACCTCAGAAATTCTATTCTCCAGTACTATTTTTTCTTTTGGCCCATCTTTCAAGCTAAATCTACTATGAATCTAGGGTGCATAATCTCAAGTAGGATCTCTCTGCTGAATAATTCTTATATTTTATTTGTATACACACATTCTCTCAAATAGCCAACATCTTAAAGGAGATAGGGAGTTGGCCTTGCACCTAAAAACACCTGGGTTCAAGTCCTGATTCTAATATATTCTACCCGTGTGGCCCTAGGCAAGTAATTTAACCAAGTAATAGTAGCCTAGGCAACTATCTAAAATTATAAATTGTGAATATGATAGGAAAGAAAAAGTTTTAGGAGAGAAAAGTTTCTTCACCTGAAGTTCCCTAAACTAATGAAATCACGAGTCTTATTTTATCTATGATAACATTTGTATAGTGCTTTAAAGCTACAAAGAGTTTTATGAATATTAAGTTTCATTTCATTCGATTCTCCCAACAACCCTATGAGGCAGGTACCATTATTAACCCTCATTTTACATATAAAGACACTGAGACTCAGAGAGGCTAGATGACTTAGCAACATAGTATGTATAACAGGAGAGATTTGAACTCCAAGTCTCTAACTTTAGGTCTAGCACTCTAGTTATTATACCACTGTACCACAATAACTCTTCAAATTGTTTATTAAATCAAGTCCCAACCTATTGTTCAATGCCCATTTTTAGTCTTCAATTTAAATAAGAAGGTTAAAGGCACCTAGCAATAATTTCCTCAACTTCTCTCATTTGTTCCTCAGAACTTCCAAATTCCATCAAATATTCTCCTTCCCATCTGTGTCATAAGAAGAAGATGCCCCTATATCTTGCTAAGCTGAGTACCAATGGCTTTGGAACATCCTAACCCATGCTGTTGCCTCCATTTGTGAATCTCCTAGTTCTCTTCTATTGTTACAACTATGCTCATGTCTTCCCAATCCTAAAAAGGCTTCACCCAGTCCTTATTTTTAAATAAGCAACTCTCCTCCTCCTCTTACTTCCCTTTCACAACCAACATCCCCATTTCTTCCTGCCCACTTTCTCAACTCCCATGCAATCAGATGACCCCCTCCCTAAGTTTTATCCTTTTCTTTCTTTGCCTAACTCTATACTCTCACCTTTGACAATCTCTTTCACTCCTAATTAGGAAAATTATTTTCCTTACATAGTAATCTGTGGACCAGTTTCTAGATCTGTATCTCTCTGATCACATATCTGCAAATATCTACAAGATATCTCTTCCTTTATGTCCTGCCAACAATGTCCAGAAACAAGTTTGTTATCTTTCCCACAAAACCTGCTTCTCCTCATGACTTCACTCTTCTGTTCCATCTTCTCTCTTTCACCCCTCAGATATTCACCTGCCTACCAAGTATTCTCAACTCTTCCTATGCAATTCCCTCTATTTGTCCTCTCTATTTATTCTCTATATATTTACTAGTCCCTCCTAGTACCATTCCCCATTCATCCTCTTGTGTCTTTATATAACTAGTACCTTGAGTTGTGCCTTGAAAGGAATAAGGACTTGATCTATTTGTTCAAATGAATGATCATTTAAGACTAAATGACTTCTCACTTTACAGATTATACTGACAGCTAGAGAAGTCATGTGACTTTTGTAAAGTTACTCTACCAGTCAGTGGCAGTGAAATTTATGATGTAGTCACACATGATACAGTTAAAAAATAGCAGTTATATTGCATAAAATTAAATAAATATTTTAGAGGATGGAGAAAACTCAATGATTATGAATCTTATGGAGAAGTAGAATTTAAGCTAGGTTTTAGAGAAATGGATAAATTTTGGTAGGAAACAAAGTGAGACATTCAAAAGAAATGGTTTTCAAGGTAAGAATGAGCTAGTGGAAACCAAAGGGGAGATTTTCTTGACTAAAGCAGGTCATGTTGAATGGGAAATTAGGTTAGGCAGAAATAGGAATAACATTTCTAGATTTATGAAAATTCCTGAAAACCAGACTAATAATTTTTCTTAAAGAACACAAGGGAATGGGTGGCAAGGATGGAAGAAAATGATTAGTTTGGTTAAAACATCAAATTATGACTAGAAGGTGAAGAAGGGGAAAGAGGGCAGAAGAATAGCAGGGAGGAAGGTCAGAAGGAAAACATAGAAAAGGTTTAGGAGAGAGACACAGTAAATTATGGAAGGAGAGGTGACTAAGATCAGTGAGAGAGAGTAAGTTTTCAGATCTCAAGATGATGGAGAATCTGGAAAAAGGGAGCATATAAATTCCTCCTTTTGACCTTTTGTAGGGCATGAAAGAAGGAACAAGTAGCATTAGAAATTTTTGCCAGGGATTCCTATGCCTTCTAGAAAAAGCTAAATTTCTATGAACTTAAAATGTGAAAAATATGTGAGGAAGGAATCTAGGATGAAAGGGAATTTGTCAGCAATAAATCAAGAGTTCTAAAAAGCATCATGGGAGAAATCTCAGAAGTAAAGGAGAAAAAGAAGGTCACCAGGATGAGGATGAAAAAAATAAGCAAAGGTCAGAGGGTAAAGGGGACTTTGGCTTAGCAGAGAATCTGCTTGAATCAGAACCTAGAATAACGGCCTTTAAGAAAAAGAATATTAATCATACAAATGGGGCAAGGTCAGTCGATTAGATTTCTACCTTTCAAGATCATAGAATCATTATTTAAAATTCATGTCTTATACTTGGAAATTGACTTCCAGCATGCCCTCAGAGGTGGGGACTTGCACCTTAGGTCCTCTAACTAAAGAATCAGTACTCCTTCCATTGTTCCACAGTCACTAAATCCATTCTCTATTTGAAGCATGAATTCTCTCTATGACATCCCTGAAAAGTGATCATCCAGAATTTTCTTTAAGAATGCTAGGAATGGGGTGGCTAGGTGATGCAGTGAATAAAGCACCTGCCCTGGAGTCAGGAGTACCTGGGTTCAAATCCAGTCTCAGACACTTAATAATTACTTAGCTGTGTGGCCTTGGGCAAGCCACTTAACCCCATTTGCCTTGCAAAAACTTTAAAAAAGAATGCTAGGAATAATAGTCATATGAAAAATTGCTCTCAATCAATAATTACTAAAGAAATGCAAATTAAAGCATCTCTGATGTACTACCTCACGCCTCTAAGACTGACCAATATGACCAGAAAGGACAATGATCAATGTTGGAAGGGATGTAGGAAATCTGGGACACTAATGCATTGTTGGTGGAGCTGTGAACTCATTCAACCTTTCTGGAGAGCAATTTGGAATTATGCCCAAAAGGCAACCAAAATGTGCATACCCTTTGATCCAGCAATACCACTACTGGATCTATACCCTGAAAAGATTATGAAAAAAGGGTAAAAAAACATCATTTGTACAAAAATATTCATAGCAGCCCTGTTTGTGTTGGCAAAGAATTGTAAATTGAGTGAATGTCCATCATTTGGGGAATGGCTTGACAAAATGTGGTATAGGCATGTGATGGAACACTATTGTTCTATTAAAAATCAGGAGGGATGGGAATTCAGGGAAACCTGGAGGGATTTGCATGAACTGATGCTGAGCGAGATGAGCAGAACCAGAAAAACATTGTACATCCTAACAGCAACATGGGGGTGATGATCAACCTTAATGGACTTGCTCATTCCATCTAAGATGGCTTAGACTATGTCTCAGTGTGCTCATGTATTAAAATAAAGCAGTTGAACTAATAATAACATTTCTCTAGTTCTTTGAAACTTGGTTGTCCTCTTAGGCCCTTTCTAACTCAATCTTGATTATGAATAAGTAGGCCTGCACTAGCAGCATGATCTCAGTAGTTCTTAGCAAAAAATAATTCAATAAGCATTTCTTAAGCACTATATGCTGGTTACTGTGTTAAGTAATGGAAATCCAATGGCAATTCTTGCTCTCAAAGAGTTAACATTCTATCAGAAAAAAACAGCATATATATTGATAAGTTAATAGAAAATAAGAGCAAAGTGCCTATGAAGTAATTTCCAAGGGTACTAGTAGCTATAGGAATCAGGATAAACTTCCTACATTATAGGAGATTGCCCTTAAGAAAAGTTTTGAAGGAAGTGAAGGATTCTAGGAAGTACAGATAAGTGGAAGATAACATCTTCCAGACAAAAGACTATATGAAAAGGCATAGAGGTAGGGGATGGAATTTCATGAAAGTGGAAAATGGAATAGCAAACAAGTTAACATTGCTAGACTAAAGTTCATGAAGGAGAATAAGCAACCTAGAAAGCTAGGTTGGAGCCAGGTATGCCTAGAAGGGACCTTGTGTACTATCTAGTCCAATGTCCTATTTTAACAGATGAAGAAATGGAGGTTAGAGATATTTGCCCAATGAAAGGGATAGATTGTTCCATCATTTCATTAGTGTCTTACTTTTCATGTCTCTATTTGGGGTTTTCTTTGCAAAGACGCTGAAGTAGTCTGCCATTTCCTTCTCCAGCTCATTTTAGAGATGAGGAAACTGAGGCAAACAGGATTAAGTAGCTTGCTCAGAGACAGATTTGAACTCAGATCTTCCTGCCTCCAGACCTGTCACCCTATCTTCTGCCTAGTTCAAATCTACTGATTTAAACTCAGTTCTCTTAGTTCCAAATTCAGAGCTCTTTTGTCTGCACCCAAAGTAGCAACCATATGGATGATCCTATATGTAGCATTACCCAAATGACTTGTGTTGTGATAAGAATTAGCTTAAAGAAAGATGCAAGATATATGGTGCTTTTAGCCTAACATGGTAGCCTAAGGAATTGAGAATGACTACATGACTATGCCAGGCTCTTCTGCCTTCATTCCAATTTCATTCTTTCTACCTGTGAATCACTTTTAACAGGTGACTCTTTTGTGATACTGCAGACCTACCATATCCTATGACCTCACTTTTTCCGCCAGCATGCATTCTAACAGTGGTATAGGTGAACAGAGGAATCCTTGGAGTTGAGTCCCCAGACAGAGTTGAGAAAATAAAAGTAAGGTTTCCTAGAATTTCTACCAGTTTGACTTCTTCTCTTCAGGTTGGTTAAGCAGAAGTTATTTATCTGTTCCCCTATCTTTTTCCTTGTCCAGTACCTGAAAATAGCACATGACTCTTTTTTGTTGAAATTTTTTAAAAGTCTTATTATTAAGCAGTATAGGGAACAGAAAGATATTTGATATTTTAACAGTATTATGTTCATAATATGGCCTTTATAAAAAAAATCTATAGCAGCACCCCTATGAGATAACTAATGCAGGAATTATTAGCCCCATTTTTTACAGTTGAAAAAACTAAGGCTCACAGAAGTTTAAATAACTTACTCATGATTGTACAGTTAGTATATATCAAAGGCTGGATTCAAACCCAGGTCTTCTCAACATCGGGTCCAATATGCTTTCTATATACCTTGTCTATAATTACAGACAATGGGCACTGTTTGCAAGTTTACTGGTATCTTATTAGATAATACTAGTCCTGTGGGAAAACAAACAGAGAACTAAGCTTTTTCATGTTCTCAAAGTTATGTAACCTAATCTATCTGAGCTCAAAGTTTCAGACTGATAGACTTGGTTTGCAAAACTGTAGGGGGTCTGAGCTCTTCTAGCCTCAGCCTTCAAGTTTATGGTGGATCTATAAGCTCAGGGTCAAAACTCAATCAATGCAAAGATTTGAAGGTTCTGGGTCTCTGCGGCAAGCTATAGAGAATTGGGAACTATTGGTTTCTAACTATAGTGATGCCATATAGATTTGTGGCAATAAGGCAATAATCAATAGACATTTATTAAGTACCTTCTATGCTAGGCACTGGCAAATAAAAAACAATCCCTGCCTTCCAGGAACTTACAATCTTACCAGGGAAGACAATATACAAAAGGAAATTATAAAGAAGAAAGAACGGATAATTATGAAGTCAGAACCATCAAATAATTACCTTGGCTTATCTCTACCATAATGCAATTCCACCCACAGAACTACAAAATGCCAACATTGGAAGGGACCTCAGAAAGCATCTAGTCCTCCCTTCAATGAATATTAATGTGAATGTCTTTGGAGGAATAAAACTAAAGATGTGAAGTAAGGATGAGAAGCAGGAACAGACATGTAAAATGACCTGACTTTTTCCTTTCCCAGGTAAGGGGGTGTATGGTGTGGGGGAAGGGGGAATGAGAGGAAAGAAAGTTTTAATATTGTTCATTATATGTTGAACTGCTTTCTTTTTTAAATTTAGATTCCAGTAAATCATGCCTCTGGGGAAGAATGGGGAATTATCAGGATGACTAATCTATATGAGAGTAGGAAAATATATCCAGAAAAGGTACAGGGCCAGGAAAAGTGTTCATTGTTCATTGGGTTCAAGGTGTGCCTGTTATCTTAATTCTGCCAATGCAGTAGGAACTACAAGCTTCAAAAAAAGAAACTTAAGGAGACATCTGAAAAAGAAAGAAGTTTCAATCAGAAAAGGAAAAAAAAAGTTGGATAGTGAGAGGAATCATTATGAGGACTTAAAACTCCAGGAAATGGAGCATGGAGGTACTGACTCCATGCTCCTAGACCACAAGGCCCCCAAAGAGAAAGGGGACTAAAACCAGTCTAGAGTAAAAAGGTAGAGAAGTCAAATTTACAATAAAGTGCAAAGCTGTTTATTTTAATAAGTTAAAGAAAACACTTTAGACAGAGTATTCATGGCAAACAAAGCAGGTCAGCAATGAAAGCTAACTTTGGATATCACAGGATTTTACAAGAACTAGGGGTAATCTAGTACAATTCTCTAATTTTTCCTTCTTTAATTTTTTAAATGTTCTATTGATATCTTCTGGTTTTGTATAATTACAGTTAGCCCAAGTATCCTTCCTTCTTCTCATCCCAGATAGTCATTCCATGGAATTAGTACTTTTTAAAGAGAGAAAAAATATTCTGCACAATTGATTGATACTCTGAAAAAATCTGAAAACATTTGCAATCTATAACACCTATAGACCTTCCACCTCCATGAGGGGTGGGTTGAAAGTGTCTTCTCAAATGTCTTCATTTGAATTCAATTTGAGCTTTATAATTTTGTTACATTCAATTTTGATGATGTATATATTTACATTTACATTTGTATACATTTACATTATTGTAGTCATTGTATATAATCTCTTCTTAGCTCTGCTTACTTCACTAGTCCATGTAGAACTTTCCATGCTTCTTTGTACTCATCACAAATTATCATTTGTCACCCCACAGTAATATCCCATTACATTCACATAATGAATGTAATATTTAGTATATTTAGTCATTCCCTAATTGAAGAGCATTTACTTTATTTTCAATTCTTTGCTATTATAAAAGGTGTTACAATAAATATTTTGTATTCAATGAAGACTTGCTTCTTACCATTGGTGTCCTTGAGGTATAAGCCCTAAGTCTCTGGTTCAAAGGACCAACATGCTAATTTTTCAAATGAGGGACTAAATTCCATTTTATTTCCACTATATCATGAATAGGTCAAAACTTTAAAAAAATACATTGCCATTTTCTTCGCTGCTGCACCTTAAGACCCAATAAGTCTCTCCCATTAAAATATGAGCTTCTTAAGAGAAGGGGATATTTTACTTTTTTATTTGTATCCCCCTCACTTATCCCTTAGCACCATGCTTAGCACATTGTAAGCACATAATAATAAATTTTTTTCATTCATTCATTCATTACATTAGTTAAAATCATCACTTTTAATGTTGCGCTACCTTCCCAAATTCTGTACATTCTCCAAAACTTTCCTTAAATCCCAAGAAGCTTTTCAAGGTAGCCTAATACCCACTGATCTTCCCCTCCATTGAACTCATATTATAACTATAATCTTTATCACATCACTTAATACTTTAAATTATCCTTTCTGGTTTTACTCTCTAATTGCTTCATAGGATAATCTAAGAAAAAAGTCTGAGTCTACTGACTTGAGGGTCAGCTTACCAAGTACAGAGGGGCTTATCAACAGTGTGATGATCACTAGGCTATAAATTATTTCTCTATGTTTCTCCATAAACAAAGAAAATTTTAAATGAATTTTTGGTTCTCTTCATTCTATGTTTTCCCTTTTCACTGTTTGGTTGACAATAGAAGAGTAATTAGTGGAAAAGGCGAAAGAAGGTCTTCAAAATCATTCAATTTTTAGACCATCCATGACTACTATATTAATTTTTGGTAATCCAAATGTAAACTTCTCCCACAACAGCAATAATAAAAATAATTTACATTTAAAGTTTTCAAAAAGTGCTTTACATATATATTCACTACTTCAATCTGTACAGCATCCTTTCTTACTCTATTCACTATGCAGTGTGCCCACTATCTAGTGACTAACAGTTCAACATGCTAGTGAAAAAACTAAATCATGGGAGATTAGTGTTGTCACTAAAATTGACAGTCAAAGATACAAAGTAGATGTGGCTAGATGGAAAGATGATTGATCCAATAAAAGGGTTGGTAGAGTTGATTTGCTGAATGTCCATTGTC
Source organism: Macrotis lagotis (assembly GCF_037893015.1). NCBI lineage: Eukaryota > Metazoa > Chordata > Mammalia > Peramelemorphia > Peramelidae > Macrotis > Macrotis lagotis. The sequence continues at coordinate 105,666,538 of NC_133662.1, read as the reverse complement.
AACAAGAAACTTCATTTCATGGGACACATGGATCATCTTATCTTTTAGTGCTAAGAAGAAAGAAGCAATAAATCATAACATTTCAGAGTTAGAAGCCATCTCAGTGTCTCTCTACTCTTATCTAGAAAAAGGATCCCCACTAAGAAGTTAGCTACTTGGTCTAAAAATTTCTAAAAAGGGAAGACCTCCTGGAGCAGCCCATTTCTACTTTTAAATGATAGCTATTTTTAGGAAGTTTTCCCTAATATTAAGTCTAAACACATCTTTCATCCACTGTTCAATTTCTGTCCTCTGAGGCCACAAAGAAAAGATCTAATCTCTCTTACATATTCATAATCATTTATAAACCTGAAGAGAGCAATCATGTGATGCATGAATCTTCTCTTCTTTAGAATAAACATCTCTACCTCCAGCTTATCCTCATAAGAAAGATATGAGATCAAGAATTTTCAACATTCTCACTTTACCTCTGTATTCTCTGGCTTATAAATGGTCTTCCTAAACTATGGTACCCAGAACTAATCAAGAAACTACAGCAAAATTATCATCTTCTTGTTGCAATTTCTGAATCAACATCTGTTACAGAGGATGATGATTATGTTTGTCCTTTGTTCTAAAAAAAGACCAGGACATTAGGGAGAAGACGCCATGACATGTATGTGAATTTGATTTGAATGAGGAGGTCTGAGTCTAGATTTGAACTCAGCTCCTCCTGACTTCAGGGCCTGCACTCTATCACCTGAACCATCTTGGTCCTTCAGATAAAATCAATATGGCTTAATATTCAATGACATGAATGTACATGCAGTGAGAAGAGCAAAGTTCAAGGTAAAGAAATTACATAGGTCAAAAAGTTTACATAGAGAAAACTCATACCTATTAATCAAGGTCCTCAAGTTGAGAATAGCAAAACATTGGGTATGACAAAGACAGAACAGCAGCATGAAGGGGGAAAAATAAAATCAACTTTATCTTAATAGAAAATAAATAAAATTTTCTGATATGAGAATTCCTTCAGATTCAGATGAGAATACTGAAAATTCTTGAATTCAATTTAAGATTGAATCTTGAAGAAACTCTGAGAATCATTTCAGATTTAATAGTGGATACCACTGGATCATCTCAATATATCTCATAGAATTTCTCTGTCTCCTCATATTCTGCAGCAGATATTGGTTCAGAAATTGTAGGGGAGGTGATAGTTCTGCTGTGCTGTTCATCAGATCACATCCACATAGAATGGATGATAGTATCAATCAGAGAATCAAAGGTCAATTTCAAGGAAGTCAGCAAAGGCCAGTACTCTAAAGCCAGGCAGGCAAGCAAGGACTAGAACTTGAGAAAACAATGAACCAAGATCAGGAACTATGTCAGATATGTCTAAGCAAAAGGAATTAAGGTCAAAGAATCTAGGAAAATAAAAATTCAAAGTCTAGAGAAGAAATTATATGCATATATCACCAACCAAAAAAGAACTGGATTCTGATATTGATTGAGCCAATGACTTCTGAAGGAAAAGATTATTCTGTTTCTTTCCTGCAGCCAGACTTGCTTTCAGAGTATGGACAGACTAAGTCCAAAGGTGGGAAAAGCAACTAGGTATATATGAGAGAGAAAGAGTGAGAAAGTAAGAAAAGGGGAAGGAAGCTAGGTACCTCCTGACATCCAAATACATATTAGGTGTTAGGGATAAACATTATCAACATTTTTATTATTATCATCTTCACTCCAGAATCAAGGCCATTCAAAAGAAAAGTTTTAAACCTTCATCTGTACAAGTAGATAAGAATGAAGAGTAGACTTTGGCACCATGAGAGGTTAATACCATGGAAAAGTTTTTCCAGAAGTCAAATGATAAGAAGGAGAATCTTTTCAAGGGAGGGCAAATTTTCCACCAAGGAAAACTCAGTAATAGTTCCTGTGGAATGAGATCCAATGGTTCATGTGGGGGTCCAGACTCCGCAGGGTCCTTGGAACTGGACAGGAGGGATAGAGTCGGCGAAATGAGTTGAGTCAACAAGTGGGTAAAGGCAGGAGCAGGTTGACTGACTGTCAGCTGCTTAGATTTATTTATATAGTCTCAGAATCATATGAAACAAGCAAACTAAAATCATTTCCTTGGTTACAAAAGTGTACAATTTTCATCATTAATCATATAGTTCATATGGTTACAAGTTTGATCATGTAGTGGTTACAAGTGTGATTATCAATCATGTAGTTAATTTTCTTGTCCCTGCCCAGACCGTGATGACCTCAACCGGCCTGTTGCCTAGTTTGTTGCTGCATAGTAAAGTTATTAATTAAACAGAACTTTTCTTATAATAATCTTTGATATAATTTGTTTAATGGAATGCTTTTATGTTTTTGTGCCACATATGTAATGTTTTTCAATATGCTCCCTTGACAGCCTATAGTGAGGGTAGTTATGTTTGTCCACCCATCCATTGACTCCTTCAATAACCAATTTTCTTTCAGCCCTTGTTGGTAGATGCTACGGTTTCTATGACTTTTTATTCTTTTCCAATAAACTAAGGCTGTTAGAGTTCACATATTGGTTACCTATACTAACTATTCTCTCACCATCTTTAATCATATATTCCTGTGTATGATAAGGGAGGCAAAACTGTTAATTTCCCTGGAATTCTATCTGACCTATCTTGTATCTGGTTTCACTGTATATATTCTGACATCTTCCTGGAATTCCCAGTGCTGTATCTTCCAGAGATTTCATAATGTTGAAGCCTTTTGTAGGTCTCAGGGAGAGGCAATCCTGTTAAATTTGGACAGAGTTCACAATCTGTTTTATTCAAGGAATTTCTCTGAAATCCTTCCTTTATAGTCATTCCACTATTAGGATGAGTAAGTTTTGCAATCAATAATAGACCTATAAATATACATAGAATCTCTATATTTATTGAAGAAGGAAAAGAAGGAAATGTTGTTCCATCAGGCAGTGTGGCTGCCTTGAGTCTTCTTGCCGCGACTATGTCAAACAGCTTAGAGACCCTGGCTCCCAACAAGTTCAGACATAGTAGGACCAAATATATAGCAAAAAACCCCAAAAGCTCCCTAAGGTATGAACTGGTGTTGAACTGATGCTGAGTGAAATGAGTAGAACCAGAAGAGCATTGTACATGCTAATAAATGACATTGGGTGATGATCAATAATAATGGACTTGTTCACTTCAGCAGCATAATAGTCTAACAAGTCTAAAAGACTTGTATTGCAAAATACCAATCATATCCAGAGAAGGAACTGTGGAGTTAAAATACAGTCTAAAGCTAGTTGTCTTATTTATTATGTCATTTTTTTCTCTCTAATGTTTTTCCTTCTGTTTGGATCTGATTTTTCTTTTACAATGATTAATATGGTTCTATGTTTAGCAAAATTATACATGTAGAGCATATATTAGATTGCTTTCTGTCTGGAGGTGAGACAGGAGAGAGGAAGAAAAATGTAAAACTCAAAACCTTGCAAAAAATTTTTGTTGAAAACTGCTGTTGGAAAAAATAAATAAAATATTATTTTTAAAAGTACATGTTTTCATGTTTATTATTTTTCCCTCAGATCCTAGGACAGTGTGCTTAATTAATGGTTATTGAATTGAGTGAAATGGGAAAAAGTCTAGAAAATGACTAAAGGACTGTAGCTGGAGATGAGATTGAATTCTTAGAACCCTATATTCTACTGGCTATTAGGTGCATCAGCTTCCCTTCCCTGCCTCTGCTTCTGTGTGTTCTCTCAAGCTGGAGCATGGTCTAGACATCTCATTTTGTTTGTGAAACTCTGGCAGTTTTAAAATGAATTAGGTTAAACATCTTACAGTATATGAATCATGGTCATATTGATTGACCCAATTATTTTCAAAATCGCTGATAAATTTCCTGAGGTTTTGTCAAATAATCCATTCTTTCCATCTAGGAAATGTTACATTCCCCCTGTTCAAAAAAATGCCCCTGCTACAATAGAATGAAGTCATGGCCTTCATGAAGATGGATTTGTGACACATCACCTTTTTGAAACCTCACTCAAACCTATGAGCTCTCAGGGTCAGTCTCATTATTTTGACTGTCTACCCATCTGAACTGTGCAAATGCACGCATGCACACACATGCACACACACACCACACCACATACCCTGCTCTTGGCCTCTGAGGAATCTGTTTCTGAGCATGAGAGCAACAGACATCACCCAGAATTCAAAGTTTTCTTGTAAAAATGTCAACTGCAATAAAAGGAACCTGGAGCCAGGCTGACATTCCCAGCGGCTGTGAAAGGATGAAATCAGCGACTTAGACTGTGTGTCTACATGACACCAAACAGCCTGTTAAAAGAGTGAAAAATTCAGTCCACCATCCAGATGTCTTGTCCATACAGGACCAAACATCCTGGTATTTTTGAAATCCAGATCTTTGTCAACACTTGGAAAGGTCTGGCAGTGTAGTGGAAATAGTGCTAGGCTTAGACCTAGAAGGTCTGGATTCAAATCTAGACCATGATACTCACTAGCTATGAAGAATAATTGCCTGCTGATCATATAACTTTTCTGAGACTCAATATCCAAGTCACTAAAAAGAGAAAAATAATCATTTCCCTAACCTTCCCCTATAGGTTTGATGGGAGATTGGGGGTTGAAGTGGGGGTGTCACTGGTAGATTGTGATGTACAATGGAAATGTGAGTCCAGTCATTATCATATAGAACAAAATTAATGCATTTAGAAATATCTAGATGTTTGTTGTACTCTAGACACACCTTTAGGCTGATGAGTAAGGAAGCCTAAAGAGTATGGACAGAATGCTTTCTTCTTTTCAGTCAGAAAATATTGCAGACTCTCTTGAAAGAGATTTTATCTATTCTGGTAGAGCAGGGATAGAGAACAATCAGCCCACAGACCATGTAAGGTCCCCCACTACAAATCATTTGGTCTGGCATTGACAGGACTCAAAATTCAGTAGGAGTTTTTAGAGGGTGAATTAATTAAATTTGCTAATTTTTAAATTGATGATCTTGGCAGAAAAAAGTTCTCCACTCCTGTGGTAGAGAGATGACAACTTGAAGTCACAAGTATAGGCAGGTATGTGGATCTATGGATAGAAGCCTAGAGCTAGAGTCAGATACTTAACTAGTTGTGTGGCCGTGGGAAAGTCATTTAACTTATATCCACCTCAGTTTCCCCAACTATAAAAAAGTGGAAAATAATAACACTTACCTCCCAATGAGGTTATAAGGATCAAATAAGAACATATTAGTAAAGTTCTCAGTATAATGAGTACATAGGGGCAGCTAGGTAGCGCAGTGGATAGAGCACCGGCCTTGGAGTCAGGAGTACCTGGGTTCAAATCCGGTCTCAGACACAATAATTACCTAGCTGTGTGGCCTTGGGCAGGCCACTTAACCCCATTGCCTTGCAAAACCTAAAAAAATAAAAAATAATGAATACATAACAGATGCTCAATAGATGCTGCTTTCCTTCCTTCCTTTTTTCCCCACAAATCTGGAAGGTGATCTACTTCTAGGATTAGACCTAAGTTCAGAGCAACGCAAAGAGTTCAATCCAGTTCCAAAAGGGTTGAGAGTTTTCTATCCATCCCCATCCCAACAAATCAATAGAAGACCAATTCATTTCTGGGGGATACTCAGAGTTTGGGATATTGGGAGTAAACCTGAATCTCAAGACAGATGCTAAAATCCCCTCAAATCTCAGATCAGCTAGACCCAACTGGACAGGGCCCTATGGAACCAATATGCTTTCCAGAGAACTCTACTCTGAGGATGCCACCTCAGCATGAGCAGGCGTCACACTGGCCTGACCTCTTGGTCTCCAGGAAGACAGAAGGACACGACTCAGAAATTAGACCCTTCATCATTTTCTCTGAAACTGCCTAGAGTCTTGAAGAGGCATGCTTTGCACCACTATATTCTTCCCAATGTATACTCATGATCTATTGCTTATATTCATCTCTCCTGTGCTCCCAACAAGTCTGCAGCAATAAAAAGTTGCTGCTGAGGACAGCATGTGCAAGGGAATTTAAAAAACAAAACCACAACATAATAAAAGGAACAATAAGAGCAGCCTAATAAACCCAGGATGAAACACAGTCATGTGAAAGAGAAGATCTGAACATCTGTACTTTTTCTTATTTATAACCATGTCATGAAAACAGGAAAAACAGTGTGCAAGACCACAAGTGGAATTTTCTTTTATGCCCCAATTCTGCCTGTGGATTTCCACTCGGAAGAAATTGACCAATTTGATTGTGTTCCATAGGCAGGTAATAGCCATTCATTATTGTGTCATGCATCCTATGATTGTGAGGCACTTTTTCTTAGTCATTGTTATGCTCAGGAATGCTCCTATCCTGCATCCATCTGGATTTATAAAGTTAGCAGCAAAGGAAAGAGCAGGACCATCTGACCCTTCATCACTTCTGGGCTATGGATCCTTTTAAAATTTTACTCAGGCCCTTTTTTAAATTGTGTGTTTGTGTGGGTGCTTTCTAGTGCACTGGATTCCTTGAGTCAATCTTTTTTTAAATTATCATTATTATTATTATTATTTAAATGACTGTTAATGATAACAACTACCCTTGCACCAAATTAGTTTATCAATACTCTCATTGTAAAGTCAATCGTAATATTAGTAATCATTAATATGAACATAATTTGGTCCTTTTAAAGGAGACACATCTGTTTTTCTTGGCAGTGGACAGTTTCCAAGCCCTCACTTGATACCATGTGCGTGTCTAACTCCTGTTCACAACAATAGCTTTTATCCTTAGGGTTTGGTAGTATAGTTAATTGATGCCTTTATCTTTTTCATGAGAGATGCCAGCTCAGATCAAAAAAAAAGTCGAAAACATACTACAAAGGCTTGGCTTTGTGTCTGGTGGAAATTGAGCACCTCAAAGTCTGACTTAGGAGTAGAGGAAAATAAAGATTGCTTTCATCCACATTGCTGAGCATTTTGCCTCCATTCTTTTATTTTTTCTTGTTATTATTGAAAACTCAGTAAGAATCAGAGGAGTGGGGTCTAAGAGCTGAAAATGAAGGCTTATGTTGTAGGGAAGAAAATTTACTCAAAGTAGAAGAGACAGAGACAGACAGAGACAGGAGGAGGAAGGGGGGAGACAGAAAGAAGATAAAAGAAGGAAGAAGGAAGATGAAAAAGAAAGAAGGAGGAGGAGGAGGAGGAAGAGGAATGGAAGGGAGGGAGGAACAGTCTAAGTGTTTGCCAGTAGGACTGGGGTTTCCCACTGGGGCAAACATCAGAGTATCCTGAGAACTCATGTACCTTATTCTTTATTCATTCATTCTTTCAGCAAGATGCAATATCATTTAGTGGAAAGGCTACTGTTCTAGGAGTAAGAAGACCTGAATTCAGATAACAATCTTGCTTGAAACTAGTAAGGAGTTATTTAAGGATTCTTTGCCTCAGTTTTCTCCTATGCAAAATGAATGGAGCTGAAAAATAACTTAATCTCTTTTCTAGCTCTCTTTATCAAGTCTCTATATCTAATCAATCTTTACTGAACACCTCTTATGTCCTAACACTGTACTCTTCTGATTGAGACATAATAAGTATGTAGATATACAAAAATATTATGTGTATATACAAACATATATGTATGCATGTACAAACATGTGCCTATACATGCATATATCACACATATATGTGTGTGTATATATATATATATATATAATATATATCTTTCTATACGTTTATCTGTCTCTCTATCCTTACCCAGTTTGTTCCACCAGAAAGGGAGATAGCATCACATAGTGGGAACAAGTCAGTTTGTAGCCAGAGGATGGGGAGTAAAAACCCAACCATTAGAAATTCCCTTTATCTCTCTGGGTCTCTGTTTCCTTGTCTGAAAAATGTTGGGGCTGAACCAGTTAACTTTTAAGGTATTTTCCAATTCTAGATTATGATTCGATGATCTACTGATAGACAGATTTTGACAGATTCCAATCTATAAGTATTAAAATCACAGATTCCTTCCAAAAATATGCATTTGGTCCAAAATGGGGATATGGTCTGTGATGCTATCTCTCTATCTGGCTGAATAAACTGGGTAAGGATAGATAGATGATAGATAGATAGATAGATAGATAGATAGATAGATAGATAGATAATGTATAAATACATATGTGATATTTTATATGTATATATGCATTAAATGCATGAAATCGATGCATAACAGTATAAAATTAAATTAAATGAAAATAAAAATATGTGTTTTTTCCCCTTCCAAGTTCACAGGACTCACTGAAAATAGCTCATAAAATTTTCCTCAATCTATTTTAGAACAGAAACCAAACCCGATAGGACTTAATTCTTTGGTAGCTAGAATGTCTCCCTGTGGTAATTGCTTCTCTCTTCAACTAAGTTTACCCTTTCTACCATTCCCCACTTTCTAGTTGTAAAAATTTAAGTCAAATTTAATCAATTCAACCAATACTCCTAAAACATGAATTTGACCAGGCTGCTTGCCTATTTGAGAAGCTTCAGTGATTCACCATTACTCACATAAAATTCTTTCTTTTACTTTTAAAGCCTTTCACTGTCTTTCCTCCATGAACTCTACGTCTCAGGCAAACCGACCTACTTGCTAATTTCTACCATTCCTTTACCTCTATCTATGCCTTTGTACATTTTGTCCCCCATGCCTGTTATACTCTCCCTTCTCATTTCTGTGTTTTGAACACCTAACTCCCTTCAAGGCTCAACTTAAGATATACCTACAGTAGGCAGATCTAATTCATAGCTTATCTAAGTGTCACCCCTCCCCCCCAAAAAAGTCTTTAAACTTAATTTTGTTTATACGATGCTTACATTTATCTCTGAACATATTCTATTTTCCCATTATAGAATGTAAATCCCTTTAGAGTAGGGAATTTTTTCTCTTTGTATCTCTAGTACCTAGAACAAAGATGACAAAGGATAAACCATATTGAACTGCAACTAAGAAAGGTTTTTAAGAGGGAGGCATAATTATAGCTATTTTTTAAGACAATCAGTCTATCACTAGTGTAGAAGATGGATTGGAGAGGCTGAGTTTGGAGGCAAAAATTAACTCTAAGACTAGGATGCAGGTTAGGCCTTTGGCAGGAGCAAAGGATAGAGCAGCTCAATATAGTGGATAGAGTACCAGGTATGGAATCACGAAGACTCATCTTCCCTGGTTAAAATCTGGTCTCAGGCTCTTACTATTTGCATGATCCTGGGCAAGTCACTTAAACTTGTTTGCCTCAGTTTTCTCACCTGTAAAATGAGCTGGAAAAGGAAATGGAAAACCACTCCAGAATATTTGCAAAGAAAGCCACAATGGGACCCACATGACTGAAACAACTCAGCAATAATAAAGGATAATATATTGGCTTATAGGTCATGGGAATGGTAAGGAAGGGATGGATTTTAGAGATTGGGCTTTGAGAAGGAAGAGATGAAACCTGGTAAATGACTAGATGCAGAGCTCAAAGGGAAGGGATAAAGGCACATGAAGTTTTCATGTCCATGTAACTTAGGAAATGATGAGGCCATTAATAGAGAAGTCAGGGGAGAGGAGCTGGTTGGAGAAGGCAGAAAAGGACTAAGAGAATGAGTTCACATTTAGATACACTGAGTTAGATGAGAAATCCATTGTGGAGATATCCTGAAGAAGGTCAGCAACAGTAGATTGAATCTCATAAGAAAGGCAGGCGTTAGAGAAAGAGATATGGAAGTTGTTTACATAGATGTGATCACTAAAGACTTGGTGCAATAATTTAGAATAATATTCTTTTTAGCATATTATGATTTGATACCTTTTGGTCACTTTCTCACAGGAGCTATTCTCAAGGTAGGGCCACATAAAACTAAAATACAAACTATTATTGGATGATAATACTATTGTCTAAGCAGCAGTATGCCAGTAAATATTTATACAACTGACTTGGGAGCAAGGGACAGTACCACATGCATTATTCACATTTTCTCCATCACTTTAAGTCTGGAAATTAACAAACCATTAATTCCAGCTGTGAGTTTTACCAATTTCTGAGTATAATAGCTCATATTTAAAAATTAATAATTGATTCTCGTTCACACTAGTTCAAGCTGGCTCCAGCATATCCTGTGTCTAACTTGACTTGATTTAGACAATTTCAGTAGCAATATATACAAATCTTCTGATCAAGAAAAATGTACTAAGATGGGAAAGCAGCAGTTTTCAAGTTTTCATCCAAACATGTTGCTGTCTCATATATTTATATAAAACTATTATAAAATCATCTGATGATTACTTAGAGAGCACTTTTCTAGCCTGCCTCAATATCTAGCAACAGGGATATAGTGTCTTTGGAGTGAAAGTACCTAAGGATTACTTAGTCATTTATTTGGAACACAAATCAATTCAGTTCTCATTTTGACAGGGTCATTTAAAGAGGTCTTACCTTCTGACTGACTCATCTAAGCTAAATTTACTCCCTTCAAATCAGGTGTTCTATATTTGTTAGCAGGCCAATAATCAGTAAGTCTGACAGAACAATGATACCATTCTCTCCCTTCTCAGATTTTTCTAAAGCACTTAAAATTCATAAGAAAACAAATATCCCATCATCCTATTCAACTGTAAGCTTGTTGAGAGCAGGGACTGTATTGTTTTTCATCTCCATATCTCCCATGTTTAGAGTAGAGCCTCACCATGTTACAGGTGTTTTTTAAAAAATCTGCTGAATATGTTTGTTTTCATTCATGGATCAAGTTCTCACTGGAAATTTCTTATCCTATAATGCATTGCTATGATTTTTCAACACTATAAAGTCAAATCTTTTCATTCCACTAAATTAATCCATTGCTTTATTTAAATTAAAGTATACACTTTTTGAATGTACTGGAAACAATATTATATACCATTCCTTGCTACAATTCTACAGTTAATAAATTAAAGCATATTCCAAACATAAAAGTGTTGGGCATTCTTCAGGCCCCATTGTTTAGGATACTTCCTGGCACTTCAATCACCCTGTACTTTGAGTTTGTCTCCGTTCCAATTTTAGGCTCTAGATGAGGAGTATTTTTTTAAAAAAGACATCCTCATTAAGGATTCAGAAAGATAAAAGGCATCTTGGAACTTGATGTCAATGTCATTTACAAAGCTCTGGACTATTCACCTGGGGTTATAATGATCCTGACCATTAGCATCAGAGGCATTTTAAAAAAAATAAAATATCAGAAATGGTTTGTTTTAAAAGAGAATAATGTCTTTGTTTTGTCAGTGAAAATCAAGGCTTGAGCAACAAAGCAGTGGTATTTATTTGCCACCACCCTTTATTTCCTTAAGAAAGCAAGAATTGTCTGTCCTTCACAAGAATAATATACTAGTAAGTATCTTTAGGTTAGACAAACTGCAAAGGCCAGTCAACTTGTAACTGAAAATCTAAAAATTTAACAGGAAATCTAATAATGAAACTTGCAGGATTATAGAGCTGATAAAGCAGAAGAAAAAAAAGTAGGTAGAAACTGTTGAGCATTGCTCAAAGAGGCTGTTTTATCATTGAGAAATTTCTAGAGATATGGAGAGATCCTCCTTCACTTGTATATTTATTTATTATACATACTCTTCCAAGATAATACCATATACTGTTTGATCATCAGCAAGGCCACATCAGCAGACTTTTCTGCTCAGTAATCTTTTCCAAAGCCAGTTTTTCCTAAAGTTATAGAGATTTCAGGTTATCTCACTGTCATGTGGGATACTAAACTGTAAAATAGAGAGTGAGATAGAGTGAATACTAAATAGTAGCTTGGTGAAGTTGGACTTTACTCCACTTGAGGTGCATTGGGCAGGGGGTGGGGAACTGGGTATTACAGGCAGAAGGGGGAATAAACCATGGCTGAACCAGAATGGGCTACTGTGGAAGAAATAAGGAATGGAAGTTTTTGGTTTAAAAATATCCAGGCTCAAAAGCTTACAAATGAATGTAGAGGGGTGGCTAGGTGGCGCAGTGGATAGAACACCAGCCCTGGAGTTAGGACTACCTGAGTTCAAATCCAGACTCAGACACTTAACAATTATCTAGCTGTGTGGCCTTGGGCAAGCCACTTAACCCCATTTGCCTTGCAAAAACCTTAAAAAAATGAATGTAGAAAACTATCTTTGCATGTAATTGGAAAAAAATAAAATGAAAATTTTAAGAAATTGTCCAAATACATTAAGCTGAGAGGGTAATTACTAATACTATTGTGGAGGAGGAGGAGGAGAAAAGAAGAAGGAAGAGAAGGAGGAGGAAGAAGAGGAAAAAGAGGAGGGAGAAGAGGAATAAGATGAGGAGGAGAAAGGGGGAGGAGGAGAAAAGAAGAAGGAGAAGGAAAAAGAAGAGGAAGAGAAAAAAGTCTTTGAAGCATTTTTTAAAATAAACAAAAGTAAATTCAGAGGAAAATTCAGTTCTTAAGTAAAATGGTGAATTTTACTAAGGGCAGCTAAGTGGCATAATGACTAGAACTTGGGAATTAGAATCAAGAAAACCTGAATTCAGAAAATGCCTCACATACTGTCTGTGTGAGCCCAAGGAAGCTACCTAATCTTTCTCAGCCTTAGTATGTTCAATTGTAAAGTAAAGATAATAAATAATTCAGCCCCTACCTTAAACAGTTATTGTTGTTGTGAAGATCATATAAGATAACATCTGTAATTTAAAGAATTCTGCACTTTAAAGTACTCCATAAAAACTTGCTATTATTAAATTCTTTAAAAAAAAAAACCTTGCTATATGGAATACAAATCCTCCCTTCTGTTTTGCATCTCCCTCTCCTTCCTTCCCTCAAGTTCAGAATTTAAAACCATTAAAGAAAAAAAAGATACCTAGGGGCGGCTAGGTTGCGCAGTGGATAAAGCACTGGCCCTGGAGTCAGGAGTACCTGGGTTCAAATCCGGTCTCAGACACTTAATAATTACCTAGCTGTGTAGCCTTGGGCAAGCCACTTAACCCCATTTGCCTTGCAAAAACCTCAAAAAAGAAAAAGAAAAAAAGATACCCAGTCAAAACCAAGACAGAAATTTAATGATTTCATCTTTGTTTTTCTATTAAATAAATGTCAAGGGAATTTTGAGTAAATCACTCATCTCCTGTACGCCTCTCTTTCCTGTTCTTTACAAATGATGTTCATGAGAGCAGTGAGATATGATGGCAAGACTATTGGTTCTACCATTTACTGTGTGGGTGACTCGGGGTAAATTTCTTTACCCCTCTGGGTCTCAGGCTCTTATCTACAAAATAAGAGGGTTGGACTAGATGGCCTTTGAGGTCCCTTATTTCACCACTAAATCTTATATTTTTGTTTTCATTTATGTGTTGAACCATGTTCTTGAAGAATAAAGAATCATTAGTTAAAGCATGCATTTTCAACATGTTCCTATTTCTGTAGCTTTCTATAAAGGGTCTAAAAAATGCTCTACCCAGCCATTGCTGCATAACCCAGAGGAAGAATTTAAACAGGGAGTGAAGAAAGTCCAGTTAATGGTTATCATTCTCCAGGTGCATTTACTAAGACTTGAATTAGAATTTGCCATGGTACTTTTCAACTTCACAAGATGCTAGGCAGGGATTTCCAGGTAATAATCACCAAAAATAAGGACTCTGGCTTCAGGCAGCAATGTCTCAATATCTCTAGAGGTGAAAAAAAAAGACTCCTGTGAGATGTCTCTAATTAATCAATTGGAGTTGTTCAACAAGAATTTATGAAACACTCACTATGTGCTGAAATAAAAAAGGAAGAACATTCCCTGCCCTAGAAGAGTTTACATTTTAATGGGGTCAATAACAGATACAAATAGATCCATTCAATATACATACAAGAGTAGATTGAATCAATAGAGTTGAACTGGTTCATCAAGGGTTCCCCACATTCAAAGTATGAAAGTTTAAATACATTTATGCTCCTTTCCCTCTTCTACACACACCCTCCTCTACCAAAGTCAAAGATGACATTATTGCAACTGTTAGTAGAAAACATAAGTTTTGGGGCCTGAATTTGGATCAAAGATTCAGTTCAATGACTATCATCTTTTTAAATTCTGGAGGAATTATAGTAATACCTAACACTAGCATTTTGGAATTTATAATACCCTTTTCATGGCATTATCTCATTTGATCCTCACTATCACCCTGTTAGCTTCATTTTGCAGATATTTAAATATTAAATATCTTGCCCATGGCCACATGACTGGTAGAAATGAGGTGGGACTCAAATCAAATAAAAATCTTCCTGATGGCAAGTCCAACATTCTATCTTCAACAAAAATCAAAGAAAAAGCAATGTTTTGCTAACATGCTTATATTAGTGATGGAGTAGAAGCATTACTAAGATCTAGAGGTTTGTGCATTAGTTCATTAGATTGTGAGCACCTTGAGGCAGAGACTATATTTTGCCTCTATTTGTATTCTTAGGATTTGGCATAATGGCTAGCACATATATTGCCTGACTGGCTAGCTAGATGGAACTAGATATAATTGGATTAATTCTCTGTTCCTCTTTTTTTTTCTTTCTAGACATTGAATGTATCATACTATTTTGCTCAAAAGTGTGTTTGGGCTTTGAATCCTATGAATCCAATCTATTAGAAAGCCTGGAGACTACCCTGGATTACTGGACCTTTGAACTTGTCCTGGAATAAAGCAAGGTAGTCTTAGTAGGATCACTCAGTCATCCCAGACTTCCTGTGGTCAGTCTGATTGACATTCATTCAGTCAGTCAGTCATAGTCCAGATATGGTCCTATAAGTATTTATATCTTCCTGTCATGGTGAATCTAGACCCCTGACTATGCTAAAGGTCTTCTCCTTTGGGTGCTCAACATACTTTTGGCTCAACATATGTGGAATCACCTTTATCTAGAAAGTTTATCCTGAGTTCAGGGTTCTGCTCATAAATTGAAGACCGAGTAAAATAGACATTTCCAAAATAATGTTATGAAATATATCAGTGTGTGCTGACATATTTATCAAATACACACATCTTATGGGAACACAGTTTTTAAAATGGAGAAATCAAGGGATGCAATAATTCCATCCATACATTCATTGGTCCCATTATATTGGCCCTTTTTCATTCCTTAGACGTAACACTCCACCTCCTAATTCTGCTTCTTTGCACTAGTCAACTTCATCCCTGCACTGATTTTCCTTTTTGTCTCTGGACCCTCCAATTTCAAATTTCCTTCAAAATTGAGGTCAAGCACTATTTTCTACGTAAATTGTTTTGTGCTTCCCTCCCTGCTGCTACTGTCCTCCAGCCCCAAACTTCCATGTATTCATTTTTTATAGATTCTGCTTATATGTATATACTGTCTCCACCACTAGAATGTCTGTTTCTCAAGGGTAGTCTGGGACTTTTTTCTTTGGGTCCAGCACATCTTAGGTGTTTTTTTTAAACTGCTTGTTGATGGATTATCCAAAGTCATACATGCATAGATTTGACTTTTAATACCAAATCCCATCCTCTGTCCATTTTAGAATTCTCTTTTTTCTTAGAGCTTAGGTTGTTTTTATACCTGACTGAGCTAAAATGAACCTCAGAGATATCTAATTCAATCTTCTCACTTGATCAATAAGGAAATTGAGACACAGAAAGATTAAATGACATATCCCAAGACAAAGAGTCGACTCTGGAACTGGGGCCTTTGGACTCTCCAACTAGGGTTCTTCTTGTTCCATTTTACTTCCTTTTCCATCCTGGACTCTGGCTTGACTAAACATGATTAGTTTTTATTAATATTGTTACTACCCATCACTTCATTTATTTGATGGGTTTCTCCCCCTCAGATGTGTATAATCATCAGTCTCTCTCCTGAATCTCAGTTCATTATCCATATTTCTCCAGTCTCTACTCCAAGGGTTCTAAACTATTTTTGTGTCATCCCTTTGGCAATTTCTTGAAGGTTCTCTTCTTAGAATAATGCTTTATTTTAAAATTCATAATTGAAGGAAATATTACCAAAGATTGGTGAAAATAAAGACAATTTTTCCCCATCAAAGTTCATAGCCCCCTGAAATCTATCCATAAACAGTAGGCCCCAGTTTAAGAATTTCGTTCTTTGAAAGCACATTTTGATATAGAGAGGAAGCTAGAAAGTTCATGAGAACCCCACTAGGGTGAGAGAAGGAGAGAAAGGGAAACTCTCAAGAAAGAAAAAGGAAAGAAGATAGAAGCTGTTAACTGGGAAATTAATGTCACCATTTCAACAGTACAGAACCCCAACATGTATATCCAATTAAGCATGGGTTTATGAATTCAAACTGAGGATCTGGCTTCATGAAAGATGTATAAAGAAAGGAGGAAAAAAATATCAGTCAAACAAGTAAAGTTCTCCCTTGTGAATGAATCTATTTGAGCTGCAAATCTCTGTTTCTATCACTTCAGTCCGTGATTGAAGCAGCCCCCAACAGACTCTAGGTATTGCCAAAACATCTTAGTGACTCTCCCAGGCTGCTCTTCTCTGCTGATGACAAACAGGAACCAGAGGCAAAGACTCAGCACTTTTCCTTCTGCGGGATATTCAACTGATGCAAGAAAAGCTTCAGAACCAGGCTTCTGCAGTAATTGCAGTGTGAGGAGTCCCATAAGCTGAGGAAATCAAAGCTAATGGATACGAGGAGTGGGAGGGGAAAACCAGGGAATGAAGAGGAGAATTGTTCCTCTTCTATAAAACTTGAGAAGTCACCTATTGCTAGAGTGGCACCAAGACATAACAGGACTGGCCAGCAAAAATGGGGGTCAAATCCTACCTCAGACAGGTACTGGCTAGATGATCCTCAGGAGTTACTTACCCTCTCCTGGACTAGGCAGCTAATATTAAGTTGTAGAGCAGGTACCTCGTTTTAATGCATAGAGGCATTTTCTCATACCAATGAAAAGCAAAGACTCCATCCAGAACTAAGACATTGATGAGAATGAAGCAGTTCTGTCCCATATTGATTTGTTATGAACCTCTCCAAAAAGTTTATTTGAACTGAGCTGATTTTCCCACTTCCATGTAAGGCATGAATTTGGAGTATGAGGATATAGACTGATAACTGAATTCTCCCACAGATTCTTGGTGTGAACTGGGGCAAAACACTTCATCTATTTGGCCTCAGTTTCCTCATCTATAAAATAAGGAGGTTGTCATAGATGGTCTCTAAGGTTCCTTGAAGCTCATAATCTATTATCCAATAAGCACCTATTAATGTCAGACAACAAAGGTACTTGGCTTGTCTCACTCTAAACCAGGTGGAAATGGCTACCTGGAGGTAACCTGGAGAAAGACGGAGGTGAAGAAAGTTTGCTAGATACACTTCACAAAAGTGGGGGGGGGGGGGCGGGGGAGAAAAGTCCTGCCATTGTAGAAATTCATGCTATCAATACTGTTGCTGCTGCTGCTGTTGTTATTATTATATCCTGACAATTTACGTTGCCTTTCTGTGTTTTTCAGACAAAAGAGCCCAGCTGAGATTTAAACAAAGGAGAATGCAGGGAAAAGAAGAGAATACAAGGGGCAAGAATAGTTTGCAGAGAGCCAAAAGTGGAAAAGGAAGTCTAATTCTGTCCTACTCTGGGGGGAGAAAAAAAAAAGTTTTTTGAGAAATGTAAACAAATCAGGAAATCCTGGCACTTACTCTAGTTCCGATCTGAAGAAACACACCAACCCTGTCCCTATGTGAGAGCTGCTGTTTGTGAATGAAATCCAGATTAAATTATTCATTGAGCCTGGCCGCTCCCACAGTTTCCAGGTTTCCTTTTGCCTGTGGCATAGCTTAAACCTTAAAATAATAATAATAAAAAACCATATGCATGTTATTAACTCTCCATATTCAAATGGAAATACAATGCTATCATAAATCTCTCTTTTTCTAATGTAAATTCCTTTCTCCGGCATGAAGCTGCAGGAAAGCCTTGTATCTGAGTAATCTAAACTTGAAAGAGAATTTTTGCTAAACCAGTTATGATAGGGGAAACATGTTTTTCTCTAAGTCTAAAGATTAAAGTTGGTCGTAAAAAGGGGTGGGGGATTGAGGGAGAATTATTGGCTGCTCAGCTAATGATTAGACTTCAAGGACAAATTAAGGGCACCGAAAAGAAAGAGTCCTGGAGATAAGTGAAAACAGTCCCAATAATATTAAATAAAAGCTACATTGTTTATCTGAGGTTGTAATCTCCACCCCCACATTCACCTCCATCTATGCAACCCCCCAATTGGCTACCCCCAAGTGGAGTTCAAACTCCAACAAGCAATTCTTGCCCAAGACTAAAAACTGCTTTTCCCTTTCTTTCTCCCGGAACCCCTCCTTTCTTCTTTTCCTCCCTATCTTCTGATTGACAGTGAATGTCCTTCAGTCTTTTTCAAAAAGGTTCTGATCCAAAAGGGAAATTTTAAGTGTGAACCTATGTGAATCCGGCTTCCTTTCAGAGAATTGACTGGAAGTGTTCAGTACCTTTTTCTGGAGCTGGTCTCAAAATTTTGTTTGTTTTTTCCCCATCCCCCCTCCCCCAATCAAGTCTTTCATCAATTGCTCTTCAGCACATAGCCTTAGCCTGGGTTTGCAACAACCAATAAAACTATTTATTACCAAGATATAGGGACCAACTTTAAGGGTCTTCCTCAGACTCTGACATCAATAGAAGTCTAAAGTCCAAGAAGAATAACTCCACACATAGAGCACAAAAGAAGTGTTTTTACTTAGAAATGATTGTGAAAAACACCAGCGTGGATACCAGTGAGAAAGCCGAAAAGAGTGAGGGTAAAGCACCTGGGTTCTAGGTCTAGTTCTGATACTTATTTACCTCTGCAACTTTGATAAGGTCAATTCACTCCTCTTAGCCTCAGTTTCCTAAATGAATAATGAGTGAGTTGATCTAATTCCCTTTTAATCAGATTCCTCTCTCATCCATTCAGGGTGATTTCTATTTCCCAGGTCATATTAGTATAAATATATAAAAGTCAAACAGGGGAAAACAGAAGAAGAACAGGTGAGAGGCAATTTGATCTAGTGGATGGAGGGTTAAACTCAGTCTGAAGACCTCAGTTTGAACACTGCCTCTGTCTGAGTGTCAATTAACTACAAACTTGGTGAACTGATCTCATATGTAAAATAAGGGTAATGTCTGTCTACCTACTTCACAGCACCTCCAGTGTTGAAATTCCTGAGGCCTAGGCCATTGTGAAGGTTTTTAAAAGTTACAAAATGATGACAGTTCAGACAAGTGATTTCATCAAGGTAAAGAATTCCCAGTGTGGAAACTCCATCCATCCATGCAAATCACTTATAGACTTGAAGAGTTGCTGGGATATTGAAAAAGCCAAAACTGTTCAGGTTTGCCTAATTACAAAGACAACTCTAGTCACTCTACCATGTTGCCACACATACATATAACAGAATGCAATTTGTGTGTAAAATAGCTAATATTTCTATAGATTTGAGTTTATTAAACATTTACATACATCATTTCATCTGATCCACAGCAATTCTAGGAAGGGAGGTGCTCTTATTATCTCCATTGTAAGGATGACTTGTATATTTGGGGTTGGGAGTAGGGAGCTCTGGACCTATAATTTCACTAGTGTGGATGAAAGTCCTACAAATATAATGAAAATTGGAATCTATTCTATATTTTCTAATTAGAGAAATGCTTAAATCACAGAGAGATTAAGTAATTTGCCCAGATTCAAAGAATCAGTGGGCCATGGAGGCAGCTTGAAAAATATATCTAGCTGACTCCAAGGCTGAGAATATTCTCAATGCCATGCTGCCTCTCCTAATATACTCAAATATTGATAACAATAGTATTGATGATTATTAGCATAAGCTGCATCTTCTTGAATTTGGTTAAGCTATTTTTGTCCCATGAACAGATCCACAAGACTTCCTCATTATAATTAGAATATAGACTAGACAATAACTGAATACTTTCTGAGCAAAGAACTCAAACTAGTAATTTCTTTAATGAATTCCTTTAATACTAACAACCTTAGCAGCTCTAAATCTAGAATGCTATGACAATACTTGCCATCTGGGATTTCCAGTGCTAACAGCTCCTTTTCTTACCCTATATCTCCTCTATTCTTTATTTGATGTTTTCTTTTCTTTCAGAAGAAGATTTATGGCCCCTATAGAAACTTTCATAAGGACTGCGGCTATCCAAGAGGTTTTGGTTTGGGACTCATTATTATCAAACTCATAAAAATATCTTCCATTGCCTGCTTCATCTGTCTGTATATAACATAGTCTAGAAGAAGCCCACACTGAAGTTTAGGCCCTGTTCTTCCTCTATTCTCCTGCATTGAAGTGGGGGGGGGGGGGGGGCGGAGGGAAGGGAGGGAAGAAGAGTCCAGCAGTCATGGCAATGACCTTGATAGAGTGTCATGGCAGTTATTGATAGGGTTTTTTAAACCCATATCTAGAATAATTCAGATTTTCTGTCTCCACAAAGCTGAAACAGCATTTTTCATTTCAACCTGGTGTTCCCTAGCCAGTTCTAAGTTGAAACCTCAGCGTGGCAAGAGAAGGGAAACAGGTGCTTCATTTCTGCAGCATCTGGTTTAGATGACCACAATGTAGAGAGAACACCTGCATAGGGCACTGAAGCCAAGTCTTGCCTCCCATTGTATTCTATTAAGTTTTCTGCCTCTAGAAAAAAAAAAAGGTATTGTTTATCAGATTTGCCAAAGGAACTCCCAGGGAGATGGGGAGAGATGGGATAAACAATCCTGAGACAAAACTGAAGGGTAAGCAAATCAGTGGGAGGCCTTGGTTGTTAGTGACCCTTTATGACAATCTTTCAGCCCTCAGAGAATGAAGCCAACCAGTGCTGAAACGAGAATTACCTGGGAAAAAGAGTTTGCTTTTGGTTCTCCAAGGTTTCTGGTAATAGACAGTCTCATTTCTCCAGAAGTCATTCTGTATAAAAGAAATAGATTTTGTAATACATATATATATATATATATATATATATATATATATATATATTAGAAAGAAAATATTACTTATGCATTTGATATTATAATTTATGTGACTTCATTGCTCTGAGAAACATGCCTGGAATGACTTGAGTCACCAGTACAAATGGATGAGAACTTGAGTTTTGAAGTCCTAAAAGGCTAGAGAATTCCCTTTTCTTAGAATCCTAGATTTCAAACTGGAAGAGACCTCAAGGACCATTAAGTCCAACTGTCTCATTTTACAGATCAGGAAACTGAGAGCCAAAGAGTGATTTTTCCAGCTAATGTCTAAGGAGGTTAGAAGTCAAGACTCCTCAAACCCAAGCCAAGTGGACTCCAAGCACAACTAGACCACATCATCCAACACTGGACCTAAATCCCTAAAGAAATAAGCGAAGTGAATTCATTTGAGCCTTCCAAGTGATATATCATGTAAAACATCTAGAGTATCTTCAAATCAAAATAAGGGGTGTATGACATTCTTCAGTTCACATTGTGAATTGATCAAATTGCCTCTAACCTGTTCTTCTTCTGTTTTCCCCTGTTTGACTTTATATATTTATACAAATATGACCTGGGAAATAGAAATCACCCTGAATGGATGAGAGAGGAATCTGATTAAAAGGGAATTAGATCAACTCACTCATTATTCATTTAGGAAACTGAGGCCAAGAGGAGTGAATTGACCTTATCAAAGTTGCAGAGGTGAAAAGTAGTTTAGAAGAAATCTCATTTTGTTGGTAAACAGACCTAAGGAACACTTTATTTCTTTCCTTTGTATGGAGCGCCAACTAGTGGGAATACTAGAAAGCTACACTCAGAGGAAAGCAACATATAGATGTACATTAAATTAGGGCAATCCTCTGTCTTGTATAAGACAATTTGCATCTTATTTGTGAGATTTGGAGATAAAGATCTGGAAAAAATTCATTCTTTTGAATAGGAAGAGAAACTCGAAAAGTATTTGCTTGCATTTTTAAAGGAGGACTGAGGCAAACCACTGAAGAAGTCATCTACAATTCTAATTTAATTTTTAAAATTGAATAAATATGCTTGAAAAATTGTACTGATTCCTTTTTTATACCACAGATATCTTCACAAAACCACCCTTCCAATATGTCCTCTCCTTTGTCACAAAGATAATATCTAAGCAAAATCATTTACCTAACTACCATACCTGAGAACATAATCCTCCAAACTAGTATTCCCCTCCTTTCTATTGATTTATCATCAGGCCTCTAGAACCAATATTAGTGATTGCCATAAATTCTCTTTTGTTGCTGTTGTTCAGTTACATCAGACTCTTCATGACCCCATTTGAGGTTTTCTGGGTAAAGATAATGGAGTGGTTTGCCATTTCTTTCTCCAGTTCATTTTTCAGATGAGGAACTGAGGCAAACAGGATAAAGCGACTTGTTTATCAAGTCTAGGTCTAGGGTCACAGGGAAAGTAAATGTCTGAGGGAAAATTCACTGTGCCACCTAGCTTCACAGGTAAAATTTTAGAAGTCTTTTGTCTTTTTGTATTTTTTTAAGCTTACTTGAATTCAAAGCACAAGCTTTTTGAAAATGATGCTTTTTGAAGAAAAAAAGCTACAAGATTTCTGGAAACAAGATGGCTTCTTCACCAGTAACATGAGGACATAGTTTGGCTTATACACTTAAAACAACATTGGTGAAGGAAATAAATAGGTAATTATTCCAGGGGGAAAAAATGAGAGAAAGAAAATGAATTGTAGCCCTTTTGAAAAAAAAAAACACCCCCTAGAAATCATGGCATCTGGTTTATTAGATGTTTTTAGAAATGGTTTCATATTCTTTGGGGGGAGGAAGAGTAAAAACTACATTTTTAACTTCACAGCTTATCAGATTTACTTGCTGTATATGTGTGTGTGTGTGTGTGTGTGTGTGTGTGTGTGTGTGTGTTGATGATCAGTTGTTTCTAATTCTTTGTGACCAAATTTGGGGTTTTCTTGGCAAAGATTCTGGAGTGCTTTGCCACTTACTTCTCCAGTTCATTTGACAGATGAGAAAACCGAGGTAAACAAGGTAATTAACTTGCTTAGGGTGCATAGTTAGTAGTGTCTGAGGTCAAATTTGAACTCAGGTATTCCTGACTCTGGGACTGGTGCTCCATCCACTGAGACACTTAGCAGCCCAATGATATGTGTTCCTATATACACATACACACACATCTACACACATCTACACAAACATTGTACCTATATATGTGTGTACATATATGTACATATATGTATATACGTGTACATATATGTATATACATGGCATGTTTCATATTTATATGTGTGTGTGTGTCTTTTGGAAGCCTTCATTGCTGCTTTCCCAAACAATTCATGTGATTTGATGTTTAGGGATGTGAATAATGGGGTAGATAAATTCACCTTGTGAGTTATGAGTAGTATTTATGCCTATCCAAATTTTTCTGAATATATCTTACAGTGAACTTAGAAATCTTGAAATTCTGTCTGTAGAGATACTGATGGCAAAATCAGGCTGAAGATACTGGACTTGTGGCCTTTTACATTGCTATTTTTTTGAACAGAGAAATGCATTTTAAGAAGCTCCTGCAGGGGGCGGCTAGGTGATGCAGTGGATAGAGCATAGACCCTGGAGTCAGGAGGGAGGACCTGAGTTCAAATCCGCTCTCAGACACTTAATAATTACCTAGCTATGTGGCCTTGGGCAAGCCACTTAACCCCATTTACCTTGCAAAAAAAAAAGTTCCTGCAGCATTGTAGTTGTACTGCTTTGGTGCCATAATTAGACTTTCCTCAAACGTGCTTGACCTATTTAAATTGTTTTATGTCTAAGCCTGTTCTAAAGCACTGACAAATTGTTTTTCTGAGATTGCTTTATATAGTCTCTAATGGTGACCGATCTCCCTTTTTGCTCTGGAAAATGTGAGACCATTTTTACTCCATTTTGCAATAGACTTACTAGGGTAAATCTATGGAAGAAAGACGGCAATAAACTTTAGGACCTGAAGGATTACTCAGCACACTTAGCTTCTTCTAAGCAGCTAAGAAGCCAGGAAAGCATAACTCCAGTTACTTAAAAGTTTCCTGGTAATTATTAAATAAACTCTGAAGTCTTTCCTTGGCTTAAAAGTGGTTTGTTTAATGACCATTTATTTAAAGATCATTAAGTCTTCGGGTTCAAGGGTAACAAGGGAGATAATACCATGGCGATGATACCAACCTTCTTTTACAGCATCGGCTTCCTTGGAGATCAGACTTTCTAAATGACTTAGTTGTGGAGCCAGGCTATTCTATTAATCCGCCTGTCCCAGCCTTCACCTTATGCCCAGACAGTTAATCTAAAAAGGGGGAGAAGCTGGGGGATTGGTGGGGATAACTAGAGTAATATAACACTTATAAATAATCCTTTTGTCAGTATTGGGGGACTAAAGTAAAGATTATTTTCTCTCAGATATATGGTTGCTAGGATATTCAAACATACCTGAAGCTTTCCTCAATTCAGAGTCATCAAACCTAACTTTCATTTTGTTTTTTTTTATTTAAGAAAAATAAGGTGTGTCTGAGATATTTATGGGAAAAAAAACTACTCATCTTGCCTTTCCCTTCTTGGGATTAGTTTTCTAGACTCCAGGACTCAAGAATTAAGAATAATTTGACTCATCTTCAGATACTTGCCATCTGTGTGATCTGGACAATTTAGTTAACTTCCTTCTGCCTCATTTTTCTCATGTATAAATGGGATAATCATTAAATTTATTTCATAGAGTTGTTGTAAAAATCAAATGAGATGGGGGCAGCTAGGCAGCATAGTGGATAAAGCACCGGCCTTGGAGTTAGGAGTACCTGGGTTCAAATCTGGTCTCAGACACTTAATAATTACCTAGCTGTGTGGCCTTGGGCAAGCCACTTAACCCCATTTGCCTTGCAAAAAAAAAATCAAATGAGATGGATGAATGAATGAATAAAGAATTTATTAAGTGCTTCTGTTTTGCAAAGCATTATTTTAAATACTGAGGTTACAAATAGAAAAGTAAGTCTATCTCTGCTCTATCAAAGAGTTCACATTCTTTTTAAAAATTTTTATTTATTTTGTTTTTAATTTATGGGATGAAATAAGCATTTCTATAACATAGTATAATAAAAAGGATTATACATGAAACTAGATTTTTTATTTATTTTTAATTTATGGGATAAAACAAGCATTCCTATAGCATAGTATAATAAAAAAGATTGTACATGAAACTACAAATCTATTATATATACAACTTGCTATTCCATTTAAATAAGTAATAAAGTTACATAAATTTCTTTTTCCCCCCTTTTTAAGGAGCTAACAATCTACTAAGAAAGAGAACAATAAATAAAAACAATAAAATAAGTAAAGCATTTTATAAACTTTAAAGTACTATATAAGTATTAACTATCATCATGATAATACTAGCTATCATTTAAGGCTCTAAGTGTTTTGATTTTTTTTTACTTGCTAAAATAAATGCAGCTGTTGGAGAAGGCAAGAGTCACTTAAAAAATTAATATTGCTTATTTTTTAATTTTGCAAGACACTTTATTCATTTCTGTATAGATAGGAACAAAGTTCTACTTAAACCTAATAGAATATGTGTTCCTTGAGGGCAGTGACTTGTTCAATTATGAGGTAGCAAGATGATCCAAAAGAGAGAGGGAGCTAAAGTAGAGTCTGGAAGTCCTGAATTCAAGTATGGCTTTAAACACATATTAGTTTTGTGATTCTAAGCAAGTCACTTACACTATGTCTACCTGTTTCCTCATCTGTAAAATGGGGATAATAACATCATCTACCACCCAGAACTGTTATGAGGATCAATAATATTTATAAAGTACTTAGAACTCTGCCTGGAATATAGAAGATGCTCTATAAATGATAGTCATTATTAGTATTTAGTTTTTGTTTTGATCCACAGACCCCCTATACAGAACTGGGAGAAGTCTTGCTGATTATAGCTTATTTATCTTTACATTTAATCCTTCTCTTGTCACAGGTTTGTCACTGCCATTCTTAAAGATTAAAACAAGTTCAGCAGTAAACCAAAAAAAAAAAAAAAATTAGAAGTCTAGGCAGTTCAGCTAGAAGAAATCAAAGAAAGCCATTGATTGTTCTTAATGATCATGGAATTTTTAACTACAGGATTTTAGTCATGGAATGTTAAACTACAATAAAATAGTGAATACTAGCAAGTTAACATTCAAGGGGAAAAATGTTATTTTCAAAAATGAATTCAAATTTTCCAATTCTTCCCCCTTAGATTCATAGAATACAGTTTTTATTTTTCCTTCTCTCCCAATCTCCCAGCCCTCGCACACCTCCACTACTCTCCCAGAACTAAATTGACCTTCATGATCATGCAATGAAAACATAGACTTGAATTTGGGCCAAAAGTCTTTTAGCACCTCATCATTATGAACTCTGAGGTTATGTTCGAATATAAATTTTCCAGTTTTCCTTTACTAGACAGACCGACAACGTGAAATCAGTTTGGGCATGTTAGACACCTCCAATCTTACAAAGGAAGGAAAAATGGAAAGGCTTTCAGAAATACCCCTGTCAGTATAAAAATTAGTGAAAATGAGACCATTCATCTGCCTGACTAGTGTCAAAGAAGCAATTAAAATGAAATGACAAGATTCTTCAGGAAAAAGTCAAAACATAAATGGCTGGTTTCAAGATTAAGCGAGGTTTCCATTAGACAAAGATATTTACATACTTTTGGTATTAGACCATAAGGTCACAGATGTATACCTGGAAAGTCAGTGCCCCTGAAAGTCAAGGATGGTAGATCCCTATATAATTTCCAATAATCCATTTTTTATTACAAATAAAGGTAAAGTGAGTTGTGGTGACATCATTAAAAAGAATTATAAATACACATGAGAAAAACCCTTTGGGCTTCAACATACACTCTAAACCTAAGATTAGTTGGAACATATATGTAAGAATAGTTAGGTAAAAATCCGAAAAGAAAACTTCTGGGGCTTAGCCTACATACCACTACTGAATGAAATCTGAATTCTTTCTTTTACTGGCTGAGTTGATGACAAGGAATCCAGTGAATTTTGCGTTTTGATTATAGCCTGCAGGATCCTATCTACCAGGAGATGACAGACCATCTTGAATTTTTTCCCCATATCATCCATTAAATATATTATTCCAGGCAAATAGATGTGTGTGTATTGAGGATGAACTTACTCCAATTTGATTTCATGTGGGATTTTAGATTTAAAACTCATGGTCAATCAACAAACCTTTATTAAGCAACTATAATGGACCAGGATTACAAAGACATAAGGAAGTTATATTTATGCCCTAAAGGAATTTATATTCTAATAAAAAATATCAGTGTATGTATGCCTATATGTGTCTGTATATTCATATACATGTGTGTATGTTTATATGTATGTGTGTGTTTATGTGAATATAAAATACAAACAGGGCAGCTGGCTAGTTCAATGGTTTGAAAATAGAACTGAAGCCAGGAAGACTCATCTTCATGAGTTCAAATATGGCCTCAGATAATCATTAGTTGTGTGACCCCAAGGAAATCACTTAATCTTGTCTGCCTCAGTTTCCTCATCTGTCAAAATGAACTGGAGAAGGAAATAGAAAACCACTCCAGCATCTTTGCTAAGAAAACCCTAGTGGGGGTCAACAAAAGTTGGACACGATTGAAAAATAACTGAACTACAAGAAAAAAAATGCAAAGAAAATAAATACAAGGCAAGCAACTGTGGAGGAAGGGGACTAGGTGCTAGAGAGATCCAGGAAGGGTAGTTTTAGAAGAAAGCATTTGAGCTAAGTTTTGAAGATTCAAAAAAGTGAAGATGAAAAAGACATCCCAGGAATGAGGTGGGGGGGGTGGGTAATGGGTGATTTAGTACAGAGGCACAGAGATGGGAGATGCACTGTATCTTGCAAGAAAGTTAGCATGGGGGCCGGCTAGGTGATGCCTTGAATAGAGCACTGGCCCTGGAGTCAGGAGGACCTGAGTTCAAATGTGACCTTGGACACATAATACTTACCTAGGTGTGACTTTGGCCAAGTTACTTAACCCCATTGACTTAAATAAATAATTAAAAAAAAAAAAGAAAATTAAACATGGTTACATGTTACAGTGGAGTACAGGAGTCATGTGTAAGAAGTATGACATTTTAAAAGTTTGAGAGACAATTTCCGAATAATTAATCATTTTATTAATAATGCTAGCATTTTAAAAAAGAGGCCAAATAGTTCCAGTGGTTCTTTGGCATGCCAAAATCTCTTATAGCAGTGGACTTAAGGCTTATATGGCCTTGGAAGAGTGTGTTCCTGAGGGTGAAAGTCAACTCTGGTGGTTAACAAGTAATGAGAGAGGGGTGGCTAGATGGCACAGTGGATAGAGCACCGGCCCTGGAGTCAGGAGTACCTGGGTTCAAATCCGGCCTCAGACACTTAATAATTGCCTAGCTGTGTGGTCTTGGACAAGCCACTTAACCCCCATTTGCCTTGCAAAAACCTAAAAAAAAAAAAACAAGTAATGAGAGAGAATGAATATTACTGGGGTGAACCTAGTCTAATGAACTTTGATTGTGTCATTTTCTTCTAAGTGCCCCACAGCCTTGGGCAAGCCAAAGAAAGTATCTATATTCCTAACCCAAACATGAGCAGAAGAAGATGGGCCAGGCTAGATTATAAATCTGATCTAGTTGGGTGGGAATTGATTTTTCCACCCTCTGGAACACCCACTTTTCCAAGGCTATGTAAGCCTTTAGTCCACTGCTATAAGAGGTTTTGACATGAATGAGGAGAATGTTAATCCTGTTTTCCATCAGCCTTGTCCTTGAGAGACTGGAGAATGAAATGGGACAGGTGAAAAAAAATCTTAGATCTCCCCAATTTTAATAAATTTAATAAATTTAATAAATCTGAGAAAAATAAACAATTCTCTCAGAAGACCACAAAGTTGTGAATAGTTTTAAATGTATAGTTTATTATTTGATGCTAGAGGTAATAGGGAAATAGTGGTAGAATTTATAAAATGGACAGACCTGCTCTTCAGGAAAATCATTTTGGTGGCTGTATGGGATATGATTAGAATGGGGAGGAAGACCAAAATAGAGACACTTGCAATAATCCAGGTGAGAGCAAAAGACAGGGTTTGAAGATGCAGGGTGATGACTAGCTGAGGAGGAAGCAGGCTATACATTTGACAGATGTTGTGAAGGGAGAAATGATAAGATTTGATAACTGAGGTGCAGAGTGAAACTCAAGAACAATACCAGTGCTGCACTCCTTAACTAGAAGAATCCTAGGACCCTCAATAGTAATAGGGAAGTTCAAAATGGGGAGGGGGGAGAAATAACTATGGGACTTGATCAATTCAAAATGTCCAGTAGGTAGTTGGTAATATAGGATTAGAGTTGAAGAGGGAGAATAGGCCTAGATATTTAAATCTGAAAATAATCTATATAGAGATGCATGTAAACTAATGAGGTCAGCAAGTGAGAGAATGTAGAGCAAATGGGATGAGGACCCTGGATGGAGGCTTAAAATACCTTCACAAAAGGTAGCATGAAGTAGATGAAGATCTAGCAAAGGAAACAGAGAACAGGGAGACAGGTAGGAGAACTAAAAGAGCAGTGTCATGTAAGTCCAGAGCAGGTGGGTAACTGTTAAATGCTGCAGAGAGATTAGAATGATGAATAACAAGAGTGCATTCGATTGGGCAATTAACAATCACTGGGAATTTTGAAGAGAGCAATTTCAGTTGAGTGATGGGGTCAAAAACCAGATTGCCATATATTTAAAAGAGAGTAAGAGGAATAAATGATGGAAGGACTAAAGTGAAGATGTATTTTTTTCAGAGAAGTTTATCTTAGAAAGGGAAGAGAAATATAACAAGGTGTTAGAATCCAGAATATTTTTAAGGACTGAGGAGACATCATTAAACATGTCTGTAGGTAGCTGGAAATAAATCCTACCAATAGGTAAGGAGAAAATGATGATTTAAAAGAAGGGTTAATAAAGGGACAACCTGCTAAAGAATGCAAGAGTATAAAGAATACTTATAAAGGGGTTGATAAGTAGGTTGACTTGACAATCTCTTCACTAGAGATTGAAGTAAAGGATGAAGAAGTGGGGGAGATCATGCCAAGGAACTAAGAGATGAGAAGAGGGAGGAGTTCTCAATGAATAGTATCAATATTCTCAGAAAAGTATGGGATGAGATCCTTAGCTGAAAGGAAGAAGAGAAGGTTTGGAAAAATTATTGTGATAAGTTGGTTATAAACTCACAAATCGTAAAATCAAGAATGTGAGCCTCCACTTCTGTAACTGAAGAATTGGTGTCTTGATGCAGTGAGGGCCCAGTTAAGATTAAATAATAAAATTTTAGTGGACCTAATTAGCACACTTGTGTGATTTCCTCCATCTCTAGCCAGCAACATGAGGGTAGAAGTAGAAAAAATGGATTGTTGGGAGCAGGCAAGGGCTATTTTGACAACTGATGAGGAGGGATAGAATGAGGTAGTAGGACAAAGATTTGAGGGTAGAAGATAACACAGAGTTGAACTGGTTCAACAAATGTTTAAAGGATATTTTAGCCAGAGTAGGGATGATGGCCTAGGAACAGAATAACTGGAAGTGCCTATGAGAATAAGAATAATTTCAAGAGAAATAAGGAATAAGGAGAAGATAGAATGATAAATAATTATAATTGGATAAAAGAATTTTAAAATGATTGATCATGGAATTGGAACATTTGTGAATAATCACAAGATTAAAAATATGACCACTATCTTGTGAAATGGGTAGAAAGGTCATGACTGTGCTCATGACAGTTGAGTAGGAGGGAGACCAGTTATGAAAAAAAGAAGTTGAAAAAGAGAAGAAAATTGTTAACCAGTCACTGAACTCAATGAAAAAGAATGGAGAAGATTCTAAAAGTCAGTAGACAACAATTATCAAAATTTAGAAGAAATCTTTGTTTGTTTTTGCTGCTGCTGCTGCTGTTCAGTCATGTCTGATTCTTCATGACCCCACTTGGAATTTTCTTGGCAAAGATACTGAAGTATTTAGCCCTTTCTTTTCCAGCTCATTTAACAGATGCAGAAATAGAAGCAAGTAAAGTTAAGTGATTAGCCAGGATGACATAGCTAGTAAGGATCAAAAGACAAATTTGAACTCAAGAAGATGAATCTCCCTGATTTTAAGCCTTTCTCCGTTCTACCATCTAGATATCCAGTTTTCAGGTTATTAATTCTCACAAATTTCTCTCTTTCATGCACACTTTGATCTCCACTCAATTGCCCTAGCCTGTGAATTCACTGACCTTCTCAATTCTCATTTAATTTGATTTATTTTTAAAGTTTTATTAGGGGAGCAGTCAGATGGCACAATGGGGCATCAATTCTGGAGTCAGGAGGACCTGAGTTCAAATTCAGTCTCAGACACTTCAAACTTACTAGCTGTGTGACCTTGGGCAAGTCACTTAAGGCCTAACCTCCCCCCCCAAAAAAAATTTATTAAGGATCTAACTTTAAAGTGCTTGTTGTTCAGCCATTTTTCAGTCATATCTGACTCTTTATGTCCCCAATGTGGTTTTCTTTTCTTTTCTTTTATTTATTTAAGGCAATGGGGTTAAGTGACTTGCCCAAGGTCACACACAGCTAAGGCAATTATTAAGTGCTGAGGCTGAATTTGAACTCAGATCCTCCTGAATCCAAGGCCAGTGCTCTATCCACTGCATCACTTAGCTGTCCCTAGTTGGGGTTTTCTTGGCAAAGATACTGGAGTGGTTTGCAATTTTCTTCTCTGTTCATTTTACAGATAAGGAAACTGAGGCAAGCAAGGGTTAAGTGAGTTATTCAGATTCATACAGTTATTAAGTATGTCTAAGGACAGATCTGAACACAGGTCCTTCTGACTCCAGGGCTGGCATATTAGTCACTATGCTACTTAGCTACCCCTTGTGATTAAGAAAAAAAGTGCCTCAGGTTTCAAAAAACTTAAATGCTGTCCATGACTTTTGTTTTCTCTCCATCCCCCATTATTAATTAGTGATCTATCAGTGAATAAACATTTATTAAGTGCCTACTATGTGCAAAACACTGTGCTGAGCACTGGTAAAAGACATTTCATGTTTTTGAGGAGCTAACAGTCCAATGAGGCAAACAACATGTAAACAACTATATACAATTATAATATATACAAGAAAATTAGAGTTAATTAATAGAGGGGAAAATGCTAGGTTTAAAGGGGGATTAGAAAAAGTTTCTTGCAGAAGGTAGGATGTAAGCTTAGACTTTAAGGAAGCCAGGGAAGTCAGGAGGTAAAAACAGTAAGTGAAAATTCTGAGTTAAGAAAGAAAATGCTTCATTTAAGGAACAGTAAGGAATCAACAGTAAGAAATCACAGGTTCAAAGAATACATGGTGAGAAGGGGTGTAAGGAGGAAGAAGAAGAAGGGAAAGGTAGGAAGGAGTCAAGTTATGGATAACTTTAAAAAAACAAATAGAAAATTTTATATTTGATCTTAGATGCAACACGGAGCAACTGGATTTGATTTAATGGAGGGTGACATGATCAAATTTGTGCTTTTGGAAGATAAATTTGACAGCTAAATGGAGAATGGACTAGAGTGGGGAGAGACTTGAAGTAACAAGACCAAAAGGATGCCACTATAATTTATTGAGTAAAGGATAGCACAGTCAGTGTGTTAAAGGAAAATCACTTTAGTGGCTGAATTGAAGGTGAATTGGAGTATAGAGAATCTTGAGATAGGCACATATACCAACAGGTTATTATAATGGTCCTGGTAAGATGTAATGAGGGGATGCTCTACAGTGATGGCAGAGTTGGAGGAGATAAGGGGCTTATATTCAGGATGTGCTGCAAAGGTAAAACTGGCAATAGATTGAAAATGGGTGGTAAGAAATGTTGAGGAATCCAGTATTCCTAGGGGACTGAAAGGATGGTGCTTTCTTTTAAATAAACAGAGTATTTAGGAATGGTGGAAAATATTTGGCAAATTTAATTGAATTTAAAAAATAATGGACAAAGTGGATAATCTGTGAGATTATAATATCCAAGGCTATGAAAATACAGATATTTCTCATGGAGCCTTTGCTTACAGAACAGGAGCTGTCCACAGCTGAAGCTCTTTCAATTCAGCTAGGAAAAAGCTAGGAAAAAGGGGATTAGTTTAACACTCCAGAAGTAAAAAGAATGATAATATTCTTGTCATACTGATCAAGTCAAATTTTATGCAAGTACTTTATAAATATCAAACCACTAAGTAGTTTGTTTACTTAAATCTAGTTGGAATACCTAAGTTCAGATCTTGCCCTTGAAGCTCAACTCATACAAATTATTATTATATAATAGCTGTGGAAAGTGGTCAAATCACTTATCCATTCTCATCTATAACATGATGATAATATCTACATAGCTCAAAAGAGGTTGTAGAGTTCAAATGGTACTGATAAGGTATGTGAAGTTCTCTGCAAAGTTCAAAGTAATACAAATATTGTTGTTGGTAGCAGTAGTAATGTCCTTTATTGTCTTTTAAAATTAATCCAACTTAAGATATTTATTAGCTGTGTGACCCTGGTCAAGTAATTTAACATCTGTGTACTTCAGTTTCTTCAACTGTAAAATTGGGATAATAATATCATCTAGCTCCCAGGGTTGCTGTGAGGATCAAATGAGACAAATATTTGTGAAAGTGCTTGTGAATCCATTTCTTCCTTCCATTCCTTTTTCCTTCATTCTTTCTTTCCTCCCTTTCTTTCTTTCCTCCCTTTCTTTCCTTCCTTATTGCTTTTTTCTTCCTTCCTTCTTCCCTTCCTTTTCTCTTTCCTTCTCTTTTCAAAGATATATTAATGTTTTTAATAGTAAAATCTTGTTCTTACATATCATCCCCCATATGATTGTTAGGAGGAGAATAGCTATAAGCTTTCCATATTATTTTAGGAATGGATTGCCCAGGTTTCTAACTAGGAGATTGAAATTAAAAGCTTAACTCAAATGTTCCAGAACAAGAGCTCATGGTGTCAAGAACTAGAAAGGACTTTGTAGATTATCTAGTATAATATTCTCTTTTTACACATAGGGAAACTAAAGCTTATGGTAGTGAAGTGATTTGGTTCAGATCATGAATCCATGTCCTTTGAAACCAGAACTATTGTTATTTCTACTTCAAGATGCTTATTTACTTTCCCTAAAATAGTACACATTTTCTCTTTACTCTGCACATTCCCAGAAACTAATAAACTCCATCTTGAAGAATCCTTATTGTTATATAGCTCTTTAGATGGCTTCCTATTTATCATATTGTAAGAGTCATACTTTCCTGAAAATTTCAATAATGACAAAATGCTATTAAGTAACATATGAATCTTTAGCAACAACAGTTTTTCCATAGGTTGTATTTATGTTTTTTTAAAAAATGACATGTTATAAAATAAAGAAAACCCTGATTTCTCAATAGTCTATCTTAAAAATCTGTTTGTCATTTCAAACTTTAAAAAAAACTAATAGGTTCACACTAATACTGCTCTTCATTAGTACAGATATTTAGCACACAGATGGCATATTTTATCCATGTTTCCATTTTCTCTTAGACTTGATAATCAACTGCATTGTTGGGTTTCACTACATTAATAATCATCATTTTATGTTAAAAGGGTCCTGAATTTAGAGCCAGAAGACTTCAGTTAAACTTATGACATTTGGACAAGTCATTTGCCTCTCTTGGCATTAGTTTCTTCCTATATAAAATGAACACTGGGAGGAAATGTAGTAAAGTCACTTCTAGTCCTAAATCATATGAACTTAAAATGAGAGTAGAAAGCTATCAAACACCCAGAAGACAAGGAAAAGTCAAATAGTGTCAATGTACTAGATAAAAAGTCAGTTAATGACTTTTAAAAGATCATCTCAAGTACAGAAATGAAAGGAAGAGTTAACATTAAAGGAATTGTTTGAAAGGGAGTTTTATAATAGCAAAGGGTAGATTACTTCTTTATGAATAAATCTCATTTTTGGCACTAGTTTGAGATACCTTACCTCAATGACAGTGCTACAGATGAATCCAAGATAGAAATATCAGTTGTATTTTATGGAAGCCAGTCTTAAAATTTTTGTTTTTAGTCCCAAGCTAGTTGAATCTACTGGTAAGAGGATATACAGAGTACATCTTTTTTAACTTTAGGTTTTTATGGAAGAATTTTTGGAGTACTTTAAGGGGAAATATAAAAAAAATGTTAATATATTCAATAATAAAAAGATGAAGCGAATACTTTAAAGGGAAGAATGAAAGAATAGAAAAGAGAAATGACTTTATCTTATAGCTATATTATTGCCATCATTAAAGTAAAGGGTTTTTGGTAAAGAACAAGAAAAAAATGAAAGAATCATAGCCATGTGTATTCAATCATGATAACAGAAAAATTGATTAAATTATTCATTTTATGGTACAGATTTTGATCACTATTAAGCATGAATTCTTAACCTTTTTGTGTGTTATGGACCCTTGTATAACCAGGTAAAATCTATGTACTTTTTCCTCAGAATAATGGGGTTTTAAGTTTATAATTGAAGGAAATGTTCAATTCAATTGGAGGTTGGTAGCTAGTGAAAATAAAGATGTAATTATTTTTCCATCCAAATTCTCAGACCCCTCTGAGGATTCCAGGGAAAGAACCCCTACTCTAAAATATCTAAAGAATGCTCAAGGGGCAGCTAGGTTGCACAGTGGATAGAGCACTGGCCCTGGAGTCAGAAGGACCTGAGTTCAAATTTGACCTCAAACACTTAACTCATTACTTAACTATGTGACCTTGGGCAAGTCACTTAACCCCATTGTCTAGCAAAAACAAAACAACAACAACAAAGAGTGCTCAAGAAAGGGATATGTGGCAAGTAAGAAATTCCATTTAGCAAAAAACAAATAAACCTTTGTCACTTTTCCTAGTAAATCAATTAATAAATATTTATTAAATACTTACTACATGCTAAGCACTGAGGATCCAAAGGCAGTCAAAAAAAACAATTCCTAGGTACAAAAAGTTCACAATCTATTGGAGAAACAACATACAAATGTTGTACAATCTATACACAAGATAAATAAAAAGTAATTAACAGACAGAAGGCACAAGAATGAAGAGAAATTGGGAAAGGCTTCTAGAAAATGAGATTTCAGCTGGGGACTTGAAGGAAGCCAGGAAAGGCTGGAGGAAGAGGTAAAAAATGAAAGCATTCCAGGCCTGTAGAACAGTCAGAAAAAACAATGGCAGTCAAAAAATGGACTTATTTGATGAAAGTTAGGAAAACAGGATTACTGAAACAAAGAATTTGTGGGGTGGGGAGGGGTGAAGGGAAAATGCTAGGTGTGAACTCTAA
Source organism: Macrotis lagotis (assembly GCF_037893015.1). NCBI lineage: Eukaryota > Metazoa > Chordata > Mammalia > Peramelemorphia > Peramelidae > Macrotis > Macrotis lagotis. Next base: position 105,630,170 of record NC_133662.1, on the reverse strand, counting down.
GAAGGCTGGAAAAGTTTGGGGAGGGAAGTAAGGGTCTGGGTTTTGAGGAACTTTAGAAACCTAACAGGATTTTGTGTTTGATCTTGGGACTAATAGGGAGCAATTGAAATTTATCAATTAAGGAGTGAACCTTTGATCTGGAAAAATCACTTTAGGAGCTGAGTAGAGTGAGACATGTGGAAGGCAGACCAACAAGTGGAATATGACAGTGGCATTATGATTCCATTTACTAGTGTTGGAAGAGAGACATATCCCTTATTTTTTAATTCCAACTGTAGATAAGAACTTTTAAGGAAGATGGGAGCAAACCTAGAGTAAAATGGTAATTAGGCAATGAGATAATGTATATATAATATGCTAGATGGCACAGTGAGTAGAGGGTCAGTCCTGAAGTCTAAAGAACCTGAGTTCAAATCTGACCTCAGATATTTATTAGCTGTGTGACCTTGGGCAAGTCACTTAACCCTGAAGGCCTCACATCCAGGGTTATCTGGCCATTGGACCAAGGTGGCTCTGGAGGAGAAAGTGAGACTGATTGCTTAGTACAGCAACTCTCTCCCTCAAATCCAATTAATATGTTTGTCATGGCATCACCTCCTTAATGTCAAGGTCTTCTTCAAAAACAAAAGACAAACAACATCATCATATATGTATGCATCACATATGGCCAGACTCCAACATGGAAGGGTATGAAAGTCTATTTTTTCTTTGATGAGTCCTCAAGAAAAAATCTCTATAGTGAATTATCTGTTCCAGTCAGAATGCTTAACTTTGGTCCCAGAGTCTACTCCTCTTGGTGGAAAGGCACCTCTCAAAATCTAGAGCTAACTTTCTCTTGAATCATTAATTCTCTTCTCTACTGAAGGAATTATACTCCTTGAAGCTGCTTATGATGTTGACCTCTTTATATCCATGACTATCTGAAGTGTGTTGGTTGGCTGACTGTTGTGTCCTTCATTCTCAAAGAGGACCAAAATGACATCACTATGTTAGTCAAGTTACAGTGAGTTCAGCTGTGACTGATCAGACCAATCTGAACTTGGAGTGCTGAACCACAGGCTCAGATAGTACCACAAATAGTTCATGTGAACATTTGGATTGAATTCTCTAAATCTGCACATCTCAAGTTTCTTTTTAACTACTTCAATTCTGCTTTGTTCATATAGCACAGAACTTTTTTTGATCCATGAACACTAGGCTGGACAGTCTTTTCCTAATGTCCCCAATGCCATGCAATCAATTCCAAAGTACCTCAGAAATGTGTACCTGATTCCTCAACCCTGGACATGTCACTCAACTCTATTTGCCTCAGTATCCTCATCTTTAAAATGAGCTGGAGAAGGAAAAGGCAAACCACTCCAGTATCTCTGCCAAGAAAACCCCAAATGGGGTCACAAGGATTTGGACACAACTAAAATCTCTAAACAATAGAAAGATAGAAAAAACCTACACTACATAAATTTGACTTAATTCTCCTTATAGCAAGAGAATTCATTGTAAGAGATCACACAAGGAAGGACATCTCCTCTTACCTCCCACATTATACCATCTAACTATGATCCTTTGGCTTCTAGAGGAGTGTACATAACTATTATACAATTTATTCATTCATTTATTCAGTGCTAATACTGGTTTATACTAAGATAAAGGAGGTGGGAATAGAAAAGAAGAAATATTTGCAAAAGGTACTGTAGAGTTGGAATTTATAGGATTTGGAATCTGAGTTTAAATGAAAGTTTAGAGAATTGGAGTCACCAAAGATTGTGTTTAAACATGGAAGGCTGGCTCAAAACAGTACCTTAGACTTGAAAAGACCATGAAAATCATACATATTAGGATACTGAGGTCTAGAAAAGCTAAATGACTTTCCATAATCAAAAAGACAATAGGTAGCAGAACTAGGATTTGAATTCTAGTCCTTCAGTATACAAATCCTGTGTTCTTCCTACTACAGTGAGATCATAATAAAATAGGTGGTATAGATGCTTAGGAAGAACTTAGAGATCATGTAGTGTAACTTAGGTCATAGACTCATAGAACTAGAACTGGAAGGGATTTTAGAAGCTAACCAGTCAAAGTCTTGATCTCCTTTTTGAGATGAGGAAACTGTGGCCCAGAGAGAGGTCATGAATTTCCCATGCTCATGGAGATAGTAAGTAACAGAATTGAGGATCTGAAGTCGTCTTTTAGACTCCAAATTCTGTCCTATTTCTATTATAACATGATGCATGGGAGGAGCTTAGAGGTCTTATAACTCAGGTCATAGAACCAAAATAGAACAGAAAAGTAAACTGAGATCCCAAGAGGGTATGTGACTGACCCAAGGTGGTATCAGAGATGGGTTTAAAGCCAAGTCCTCTGACTTCATAGTCAGAGTTCTTTCTATTACACCGTACTTACTGGATGCTGGTCCAACTATTTTCTAAATCAAGAGGGAGAAATGTAGCTAAGATCTCACTTTTAATATGTGATAGCTCTTTGTAATTGTGAAATATCATCAGAAACTATGAACTCTGCAGGATACTTTGTCTTATAATAGGAGTCTAGGGGTATGTAGATAATTTTAAAACACTTCTTAAAACAAATGAATAGAGTAGAATGTATGCCAACTACTTTACTTTCCCCTTAAATTATTTGAAACAATTGCCCTCAGGCTTCCCATTCAGAAAGAAAGGTTACAGTATATAAAGGGAAAGAATGGTTTCTATAGACATGGCCAATCTTGGAAAGAAAACTTGGTGGTTTCTTTTCACTTACCAGTAAAGAAAAGACTATTAATCAGCCCAGATGCTGGAAAATAATAGTTACAGTCTGCAAAGATTATGGAAGGAAATGGAAACTTGGAGGTAGAAAAGACAATGAGATTGGATTTAAAAAGGAAACAGTAAGCCTGTGGGACAAAAAGAAGCAGAAAAAATGGCAGCAACAGAAGCCAAGGAACAATGATTAACAGAGAAAAGAGGGATGTGACTCTGAAAGGGGAAAATGACAGAAAACAATTTTTAATGCCAGTAAGATGGGAAATTATTTTTCATGAAATACATATCCTTGTAAACACTCACTTTTAAAAAATTGTATTTGTTAACTTAGCATACCAATCAGGAGCTCAGGATATTGTTTTAAGTCATATAAATGCTTTATATTCATCTTTTTTTGAGTATGTCACTGAACTCACCCTGAATATTAGAAGACTTTTGGACATATATAGAAAATCATTTCTGTAATGAAAAAGAATCACATAGTTAACAAGAAAGAAATGTCTGGGTCAAAACTCTCAATTAGATTCTAATGACAAGGCAAAGGAACCAATACAGATTAAAATCTCTTAAGTCTTTTCAAGCATTGTCATTCAAACTCAGAGTTTCCAATAACTAGAAGTAGAAAACTTTCTGATAGAAATATTTAATATATTCATTGCTTGAGATTCGATTTACATTTTTTATCAAGACTTAACACTTGCTTATTTTAAATAAACTATTAACATTTATAAGCAAATAAAAATATATCTAAATTTTCAATGCCTCTTGGATTTCATAACAGATATGCCATCAATATTTTCATATCTGATATCTATAATGAAGACCTATAAGAAAGAAATATCTATCCTTCAAAATAGAAATATAAAGTCATGACTAACTAATTCTAACAATATTGTTATTAATTCTTCCTGCCTCAGATGTTACTAATTCCTCATATATATTTAGGGCAACTGAATTAAAGATGTTAAGTAAAATTTTGAAGGGGACAACCACTTATATGGTAGTTATAAGAAGGGAGACAATAATTTCATAGGAGTGCTTCTCTATATAATAAAAATGACTTATTCAGGTGTCTGCTTTCTGGGTTTCTTTGAAGTTCTAGATCTCATAGAAATAAAATAAGGTTGTCTGAAAATAGGCATTAGTGGGAGTATGGTATGATTTAGGAAGAATTAAAATCAGAATTATAGGACCTGAATATAAAACATGACTGCTTCTCACTTCCTGCATAATCTTGGGAAGTTAACATTTCTAGACTTCAGTTTACTTGATTTTAAAATAAAACAATTGGTCAAGGCAGTCAAAAAAGAAAATTCCCAAACATTCCAAAATAATCAAAGTTATCATTTGTTTTCCTCCCCTTTGGTTTTTTGTAAGGCAGTAAGGTTAAGGGACTTCCTTAATGTCACACAACTAGGTAATTATTGAGTGTCTGAGTTTGGATTTCTACTCAGGTCCTCCTGACTTGAAGGCTCTATCCTCTGTGGCACCTAGCTGTCCCCAAAAGTCATCACTATATGCAGATGTTCATCAAGTGGGATGAAAGGGATGAAGGGGAATGTAACCAAACAAATTATGGTATATTAATGCTATATACTAATATTACATTGTTGATGATGATGTTTGTCCTTTGTTCTCAAAGAAGACCACGACATCAGGGAGATGATACCATGACAAGCATGTCAATTGAATTTGAGTTGGGTGGGGGGGGGGGTGCTGTGCTTAAGTCACCAGACTCACTTTAACTTCTGGAGCCATCTAGGTCCAGAGACTAGATATGAATCATAACAACTGGAGATGGCCCCAGGTGTGAGACAATTAGTATTAAGTGACTTGCCCAAATTCACTTAGCTAGTATAAATCAAGTATCTGAGGCAGGATTTGAACCCAGGTTCTCCTGACTCCAAGACTAGGTTCTATCCACTGTGCTATCTGCCTGTCCCTTGTTGCATTCTAAGAAACAAGTATAATATGAACTCAAAGAAACCTGGGTAATTTGAATGAGTGGATGCAGTACAAACCAGTGAAGAACAAGAAGAAAAATATACAAAGAAACTATAAAATAGAAGTGAAATCTATACCAAAAGGCAACTGAACTCCAATTAAATGATCATCAAATGATCATTGGCAAATGATCAAATAAAATACCCTCTTCTCTTTTTGTCTTTGGGAGGAACCACAGGTGCTGAATGTCAAGTATATTGATGCTAGTTTTGATGATTTATTTTATCTTCTTTTTTAAGAAGGATTATGTTGGGAAATGATTGTGTTTTTTTTAAAAAAAAAAAGAAAGACATCAACAAAAAAATGTTATTTTTAAAAATAAGAATGGGGGTTGGAGCCAATGTGGTGGCATAAAGCTAGCACACTTCTGGAGCTTTTCCCTACACCATGTTAAATGAAGCCTCTACATAGACATTAAAGCTACAGATACCACCAAAAAAAAAAAGAAAGAAAATTTTGAAACAAGTTTTCACCTGTAGACATTGAAGGTCTGTCTCTTTGAGGGGAAAGGGGGAAGTAAAGTCCAGTTAAATGTGAGAGCAGGACAGACAGTGGGGGGCTTTAAACCACAGGGCAGGCTAGGTCCCAGCAGCTAGACAACAGCACAGGTCTGGGCAGCTAGATAGCAAGCCAACAGGGAGGGTCCCAACCCCAAACAAAGTCTGAACCCTGGGAACATTGGGACAAAGACAAGACTGGGTTAGGTGCAAATCACTGCAAAGGCAGAGCCAGGACATAAAGGAGGAAAGAAACCTCTGCATAGGCAACATCTGGGCTACATAGGCAACATCTTGGTCAATGATAAATTAAAGGTAATAGATCTTCAATACAAAAAGTTTGGGTCTATGCTTCCTATACTCCAGGAGCACAACTCAAACCATCAAAATGAGCAAAAAAGAATGAAAACAGTGTAAACCAAAGAAAGCTACTATACAGAAAGAGATGATAAAAATGCCACCTCAGAAGAAGAAAGGATTGAAAAATTTCCTACATGGGAAGTCTCAAAGGAGTCTATGAATTAGACTCAAATTCAAAACCTCATAGAAGAGCTTAAAAAATAATTTAAAAAACAAAGAAGAGAGTAAGAAGAAAAATGGAAAAAAGAAATAAGAACCTTGTAGGAAAATTACGAAAAATTGACTAAATAAATTGACTCCTTTAAAAGTAAAAATAATCAAATGGAAAAAGAATGTAACTCTTCGAAAAATAAAATCAACCAGTTGGAAAAGGAATGTAATTCACCTAAAACTCAAATAAACCAATTGTAAAGGGAATGCAACTCAGTAAAAAGTAAAGTAAGCAAGTAATCCATCAATCAATCAGCCTTTGATTGATTTGTACTTTTGATAGTACTTTGGTCAGATTTTTCTTTTTCTTTTGTTTGCTCATTTCAACAGCCTGTAACTGATTTATTGCACTTCCAAGGCTTTGGGGGATTTTGGGGACACCCCCTGGGACTTTAATTCCTCCAAGGTCTTATGAGAGGCTTTGCCTGCTTTCTTGCCTGTGCTTTGATATGTGGATGACCACAGGTGCTCCCCTCTGTCCTGGAGCTGTGAGGAGGGTTCCTGCTTGTCTATGGTAGTAAGGAAGCCCAAACTGCAACCTTGATTTGGGTGTGGGCAAACAGCTGAGTCCTGCCCCAGGGAGAGCAGAGGGACCTTCTCACCATTTGTGGACTATGCTCTGGAGATTCAGGCTGGCTTCTATGATTCAGCCTGCATGTTCTCACTGTAGGGCTTCTCTGATGCCAGCACTAGTCTGCACTCACTCTGGTGCAGCAGAGTTCTCTCACCACCCCTTCAAGCTGTTCCTAGTTATCCCTGGGCCAGGAGGTCTGGAAACTGCCCCCTCTGCCACGGAGGAATCTAGGTACTCAGCCTGCTGCAGCTGTCACTACAAGGCTGCACTCACATCGGATTTTTCCAATGCCCTATCCTGTGAAACAGACCGTTCCCATAGAACTAAGTTGTCTTGGACTGGGAAATTGTGTCACTCAGTCTTTCTGTGGGTTCTGCCTGTGAGGAGCAAAGTGCTGACTTTTTCAGAAACATAGGGCTAAATTAGTATAAGCCATAGGCCTCAGTTTCTATTTCTCAAGGATCAGGTGAGCATGAGAACCCAGATCTCTGGGTAGAAAAATTATGTCACCTTAACCACATAAGATGTAAACAAAGACAGACCCTCCTGGGAAAGCATAGGTACACTCCCCTTCTCTTCGGACCATCAAGTTTGACCAGTTGGTGTAAGGGTCAGAAGAAAAGAGGAAGGAGAATGAGTTGTGTTTTTTGTGTTTTTTTTTTAACCCTGCTTCAGCTTCTGTAATTTGGCTTTTCCTGCTCTCTTTCTCATAGAGAGTTAGGAACTGTCTCACTTCTTACAAGAAATGAATTAAATTTTAACTCTTTGCTGCCACTTTGAGAGTGCTCCGAGTAGTTATTTTGGGTTAGGGTCTCAGTACCCCAAACATGCCCTTCTAAATTTTGGCTGGAGTCATAATTTAACAGCTTTTGGAGTTTGGGGGGGAACAAGTTTCTGGGAATTCCTGCCCTCACACTGCCATCTTGGCTCTCACTAGTATTTTGAAAACAACAAAAACATAAAAAGAAGAAGAAGGCTAGGCATTAATGATCAATAACACCAGGTGAAGAGGTTCAAAAATGAAAGTGGATAGCAGAATGGATTAAAAACCAGAATCCTGCAATATGCTGTTGACAAGAAACATATTTGAAGCAGAGAAATGCACACAGGAGAAAAGCCTAGAGCAAAATATATTATGCTTCAGTCAAAGTAAAAAATGAGATGTAGAGATCCTGATCTCAGACAAAGCAAAAGAAAAAAATAGATCTCATTAAAAAGTATAAGGTAGGAAGATATATCCTTTTAAAAGACACCACAGGCAATGAAGTTATATCATTATTAAACAAATATGCATCTAATGGTATAGCATCCAAATGAATTACAAGACATAGACAGCAAAACTATAATTAATGAAGGACCTCAACCTTCCTTTTTCAGAACTAAATAAATCTCTTTTATCTTTAATTAATTTATTTATTTTTGAATTTTACAATTTTTCCCTAATCTCGCCTCCCTCCCCCCCCCCACAGAAGGCAGTCTGTTAGTCTTTACATTGTTTCCATGCTATACATTGATCTAAGTTGAATGTGTTGAGAGAGAAATCATATCCTTAAGGAAAAAAAAATAAAATATAAGAGATAGCAAAATTACATAAGATAAAGCTTGTTTGTTTTTTTAAATTAAAGGTAATAGTCTTTGGTCTTTATTCAAACTCCACATTCTTTCCCCAGATACAGATGGTATTTTCCATGACAGATATCCCAAAATTGTCCCTGATTGTTGCACTGATGAAATGAGCAAGTCTATGAAGATTGATAATCAACCCCATGTTGCTGTTATGGTACAATGTTCTCCTGGTTCTATTCATCTCACTCAGCATCAGTTCATGTAAATCCCTCCAGGACAGAACTAGATGGTATCTAACCACAAAATAAACAAGAAGGAAGTTAGAAAGGAGAAAACTGAATAGGGATAGAAAAGAATATACCTTTTTCTCTTTAGTGCACCTATACCAAAATTGACCATGTTCTAAATAAAAACTTTACAATCAAATGCAGAAAGGCAGAAATAATAAATGCATATTTTTCAAATCATGATGCAATAAAATTATATATATAATAATGGAAAGATAAATCAAAAATTAATTGGACACTAAATAACTTAATTTTAAAGAATGAGTGGATCAAACAGCAAATGATAGAAATCATCATTTCATCCAAGAAAATGATAACAATAAGACATCATACCAAAATTTATGGGATGCAGCCAAAGCAGATTTTAGGGAAAATCTTATATCTCCAAATGCTTCTATAAATAAAACAGAAAGAGCAGATCAATGAATTGAGTATGTAATCAAAAAAGCTAGAAAAAGAACAAATTAAAGATTCCCAATTAAATGCCAAATTAAGAATTCAGAAAATCAAGGGAGAGATTGATAAAATTGAAAACAAGAAAACCATTGACCTAATAAATAAAACTAAGAGTTGGCTTTATAAAAAAATAATAAAATAGATAAATCTTTGGTTAATCTGATTTAAAGAAAGAAAGAAGAAAACCAAATCACCAGTATCAAAAATGAAAAAGGGTATACTTACCCCCCATTGAGGAGGAAATTAAAGAGATAATTCACAACTATTTTGCCCAAAAGTACACCAATAAATTTGACAAACTGAATGAAATGGATAAATATTTACAAAATTACAAACAGCCTAGATTAATAGAAGCGGAAATAAAATACTTAACCTCATTTCAGAAAAACAAATTGAAGAAACCAGCAATAAAATCCCTATGAAAAAGTCTCCAGGTTCAGATGGATTTGCATGTGAATTCTACCAAACATTTAAGGAACAGTTCATTCAATTCTACATAAAATATATATTTTTTAAATAGGAGGAATTCTGTCAAATTCCTTTCTATGATTCTAATATGGTGCTGGTACCTAAACCAGGAAGAAGCAAAACAAAGAAAATTATAGACCAATCTCTCTGATGAACATTGATACAAAAATCTTACAGAAAAATTTAGTAGAGATCACAGCAAGTCATTACTAGGCTAATACACCATGATCAAATAACATTTAAATCAGGTAGGCAGGGATGGTTCAATATTAAGAAAACACTCAACTTAATTGAAAATATCATTAACAAAACCAAGAGAAATCATATGATTATTTCAGTAGATGCTGAAAAATCCTTTGATAAAATACAACATACATTTATATTAAAAACAACTAGAGAAATAAATAGTTTTCCTTAAAATAACAATCAATATCTATCAAAAATCACTAACAAATATTATATGTAATGGGAATAAACTAGGAGCATTTCCAATAAGATCAAGGGTGAAACAAGGAAGCCCATTATCACCATTATTATTCAATAATGTAGTATTAGAAATGTTACCTTTTGCAATAAAAGAAGAAAAAGAAATTGAAAGAATTAGAATTGGCAATAAGGAAGCAAAACTTTCATTGTTTGCAGATGATATGATGGTATACTTAGTGAATCCAAGAAAATTATCTACAAAACTACTTGAAACAATTAACAAATTCAGCAAAGTAGCAGGATATAAAATAAATCCACATAAATCATCAGCATTTCTATATGTCAACAACAATGCCCAAAAGCAAGAGATAGAAAAATAATTCCATTTAAAGTAACTGTAGTCACCATTAAATACTTGGGAATCTACCTCCCAAGACAAACCCAGAAATTGTATGAACACAATTACAAAGTAGTTTTCACACAAATAAAATCATATCTAAACAATTGGGAAAAGGTCAATTACTCATTATTAGGTCAAGCTAATATAATAAAAATTACAATTCTATCCAAATTAAATTACTTATTTAGTGTCATACCAAACAAACTACCAAATAAGTATTTTACTGAGCTAGTAAAAATAGTAACAAAATTCATATGGAGAAACAAAAGGTCCAAAATATCAAGGGAATGGATGAAAAAAATTGTAAAGGAAGGTGGCCTTGCTCTACCAGATTTAAAACTATACTAGTGACAGTCATTAAAACTGCCTGGTGCTGGTTAAGAAATAGGATAAATCAGTGGATTGGGATAGGTTCAAAAGAAACAGAACTTGGGGCAACGAGGTGGTACAGTGGATAAAGCACCAACCCTGTACTCATGAGAACCTAAGTTCAAATCTGATCTCATACACATAATAATTACCTAGCCGTGTGACTTTTGCCTTTTGCAAAAGCATAAAAAAAGGAAGAAAAGAAAAGAAACAGAAATAAATAACTTCAATAATCTATTGTTTGACAAACCCAAAGACATTAGTTTCTGGGATAAGAACTCACTATTTGGTCAAATAGTGACAAAACACTTTTCTCAAAAATTGTCAAATTGTATGGCAAAAACTAGGCACACCCTCTACCAAAATAAGATCAAAATGGATACAGATCTAGACGTAAAGGATGATACCACAGACCAATTAATATAGATCAAGAAATATTCTATCTGTCAGATCTATGGAAAGGGGAGAAATTTATGACCAAACAAGAATTAGTGTACATTATAAACTGGAAAATGGATTATTTTGACTATATTAAATTAAAAAGGTTTTATACTAATGAAATCAATGCTGCCAATTTTAGAAGGAAAACAGAAAGTTGGGAAGCAATTTTCACAGATAGGGATTTTTGATAAAGGTCTCGTTTCTAAAATACATAGAAGAATTGAATCAAATTTATAAGGTTACAAATCATTCCCCAATTGATAAATGATCAAAGGATATGAACAGGTAGTTTTCAAATCAAGAAATTAAAGCTTCAAATCATTCCTGATTAGAAATATGCAATTTAAAACAATTATGGGGTACCACCTCACATCTGTCAAAAAAAGGAAAATGGTCACTATTGGAGAGGTTGTCTGAAGATTGGGACATTAATGCACTATTAGTGGAGTTGTGAACTGCTCCAAAGAGCAATAAAACTTATCATACCCTTGACCTAATAATACCAATACTAGGCTTATATCCAGAAGAAATCATAAAAATGGGAAAAGATCCACATGTTCCAAAATAGTCAAAGTAACTCTTTTAGTGGTGACTGAGAATTGGAAATTGAGCAGCTGCCCATCAATTGGGGAATGACTGAACAAGTTATGGTAAATGAATGTTATTAAATACTATTGTTTTAGAAGAAACCATGAATGGTCAGACTCTAGAGAAGTATGGAATGAATTACAGGAACTGATGCTAAGTGAAGAAAACAGAACCAGGTGTACACATTAATAACATTGTGAGATGATCAACCTTGATTGATGCAGCTCCTCTCAGCAGTTCAGAAAGCTACCACACCCCTGGGAGACCTGTTAAAGACCATGATATCCATATTCAGGAGAAGGAAAAACAAAACAAAACAAAGAAAAACCCACAGAATCTGAATGAACACTATTTTCACTTTTTAAAAAAATTTATCTTATTTTTTCTTTCCTATCTCAAAATTTTCTTTCTTTTCCCTCAGTCCTAATTCCTCACATAGAATATGATTGATCTGTAAACATGTTAAACACAAATATTATACAATGTTCACCAGATAGTTCACCATTAATGGGAGGAGGCTGGGAAGGGAAGGTGGAAGGAAAGCATGTAACATAAATATGCATATGCATGTGGATGAACATAGAAAAACTTTCATAATTGGAAAAATAAAATATCAATTGTGAAAAAATCAATAAAAAATAAGTGTTGACTAGATGACCTCAAAGATACTAAAAAAAAGGTAACTGACAAATAAGTGGTATTTACATAATAATTGTATATGCCTTGGCATATCTATCTGTCATTAGCCTCTTAATAATCAGACAAGAGTCTGAACAAAAGTAGAAAAGTTATCAAACCAATTTGATTATCTTGACATAGCTGAAGCCTCCATATCATGTGGAAGGAGAGGTGTGAGATCAATTAAGTTATGGTTAAAACCCAAACATTTGAGATCTTTCAATGACTACCAAATCATCCTACCTTTCTTTCACCTTAGAATGATTTTGGGGTTGTACAGATATAAGTTCAGGGCAAGGGTGTGCTAGAGACTGCTCATACCAACTCACAAATGCCAATTGTTAAAATTTTCAGTGAGTATTTTGGACTTTGGAAATCAACAAATACTAAAAATCAGAGCTTGTATTAGTATTTTGTTGATGTCTAGGCTTAAGAATTTTAGAGAAATATTAATAATGCATATTAAACTTAAAAATATCCTATGCATACTTTTTATGGAGAACTGATTGTTAATTATTACCAGAATGCCCTTGAATAAGGGTCAACTTAAAGCATCTCATCCTTTATTTTTAAGAGAATTCAGATTACATAGGAAGAGCCTTGACAAATATTAGAACCAAAAAATATTTTGTAACAAGTTAGTCATTGGAAAGGAAGGGCCTCATTCAATATATTAGGGAACTGAGATCCAGTGAGGTTAAATAATTTGTCCAGGCTTATACAAAGTGATGTATTTGAAATCATCTGATTCTAACCAGGCACTCTTTCCACTGCACTATTTTGATTTTTAAGGCTTTGGCAGGGGTGGGGAAAGAGGGAAGGCAGGGAATTAAGTCATTGATGTAAGGCTTTGTGGTTTAATTTTAACATTTTGAATTGAACAGATTAAGGATGAGGAAACCAAGTGAGCTAATAGACTAACAGGTGAAGCAAGTCTGGAGAAGTCCACATTCGCCTGCTGTATTCTACTCAAGTTATGTTACCAGGGTGGTCCAGCACATTGAGCTTCCTGCCATAAAGCTATCACCCAGTACAGGTCAAATGCATCATTAATACCAGATTCAAAGCTAATTGTATGCAAGCTATTCTCTATGTAATTAAACCAGGATGAGCTTTGGGAAAACCTCCAGGAGCAAGCACATTTTTAAAGCAATCTGCTGTCCCATAGAATTCAGAAGCAAGGGTTAGGCTTAAAACAAACTAATGGAAAAAAAAATCACATATGAACACTGAGTATATAAATAAAAAATTAAAAATCCCACACTAACTCTAGTTTGGTATCACAAAACAAGTGGATTTGGTTAAAGCAAATTAGACATGTTATTTCCTCAACCTTACAAAGGCTTGGAGTCTATACCTACCATTATATTGACATCTTTACTCACTGTGGAACATGGTAGGAGCTGCCTCATCACTAGTCATCTACTTTTGATTCTTTTCTAATTGAAGCAGAGGACAACTAAAATTTATTTAACTGAGAAAAAAAGAATCCTAAAATGTGAGAAAACAAATGCAACTTCCTAATTGCCACCAACACATAAAGGAATTCTCCTTTGGAGACTGTTAAGATAAGAACAGAAAGACTTCCAGCCAAAATGGCAGAGGGAAATAAAGAGTTTTCTTAAGTTCTCCTGGGTTTTCTTCAGAAATGACATTACTCAAATCTCTGAACAAATTTTGGAGTGACACAAAAGAGCAGAGCAGAACATCTTCCAGCAACATCTATCACTGCTAGGTGGGGTAGGGGTAGGGTAGGGGAGTGTACTCAGGGCAGAGAACAGAAACCTAGTCCACAGGCATTGGGGCAAAGCAAGGAATAACCTGGGGTCCTCAGCTGTGGGAGAGATCTCCAGTGGAGGTTCTTGCAGGTTGGACGTGGTGAGTTGGCTGTGCAGCTGGCAGGCTGAAAGAGTTCCTGTTCCAGCGCTAGAACTCCCATTTAGCTATGCAGGGCTGGACTGGACTATTGGAGGTGACCAGAGGGCCCTTGGTGTTTCCAGCACAGAGTGGCAAGCCCTGTGAATGGACTTTTGGCATTCCAGCTCATACAGCCCAGAGACAGTCCCAGGAGTTCCTACCTTTCCCAATGGCCCAGGGAGTGGGTAGCTGGCATCTCCAGGACAGAGAGTCCAGAGACATTGACTCTGGAATTCCCCTGAGCAACCTCCTAGAGTTCCCAACACCAAGGCTAGTAAATAAGCTTCTAAAATTCAATACCAAATTTCTACAAGCAAGCCCCTCTCCCCAGCACAAGAACTTTATGATAGTGCCCAGTAACAAATCCAAAAAGGAGTAAGAAAAGTCAAAGAAGAACAGGTTCTATTGAAAATTACTTTGTAGATAAGAATAGGCAAAAACAATATCTCAGAAAAGGAGGACAGAAGGGTACTATATGTGAAGTTTCTGAGGAGAATGTGAATTGGTCTACAGTTCAGAAAAACTTCTTGGAAGAGCTCAAAAAGGATTTTAAAAAATCAAATGGGGGGGCGGCTAGGTTGCTCAGTAGATAGAGCGCTGGCCTTGGAGTCAGGAGTACCTGAGTTCAAATCCAGACTCAGACATTTAATAATTACCTAGCTGTGTGTCCTTGGTCAAGCCACTTAACCCCATTGCCTTGAAAAATCTTTTAAAAAATCAAATGAAAAATTGGGAAAAGAAATGCAAGGGAAAATTAACATCTTGCAACAAAAAGTAACAAAAGAAAACAAATCCTTTAAAAATACAATTGGGTAAATGCAAAAATAAAATAATTTCTTCAAAAATACAATAGGGCAAAATGCAAAATGGAAAGAATGCAAAATGGAAAGATAACAACATCTTTTAAAATAGAATTAACCAAATGGAAAAGGAGATGCAAAATCTAACTGAACAAAATAACTAGTTGGAAAATAGGCTGGGGCTAGTGGAAGCTAATGTCTTCATAAAATACCAGGAACCAGTTAAACAAAAATTTTAAAATGATAAAAAAGAAGAAAAAATGTAAATACTCATTGATAAAACAACTGAGAGATCATTTTAGAATTGTGGGACTACCTGAAAGCCTTGATCAAAATAAAGAACCTGTAAAGCCTTTTTCAAAAAATCATCAAGGAAAACTAGTCTGAAATCCTGGAACCAGAGGGCAAAATAGCCATCAAAAGAATCCACTGACCACCTCTGAAAGTAGTCCTAAAATGAAAATGTCAAGGAATATCATAGCCAAACTACAGAATTATCAGATCAGGGAGAAAATCCGGAAAGTAGTCAGTAAAAAGCTATTCAAATACCAAGGAGCCACAGTCAGGTTTCCACAGAATCTGACTGCATCAACTTTAAAGGACAGAAGGACCTGGAATATGATATTCTGGAGGACAAGGAAGCTTGAATTACAACCAAGAATCAACCACCCGTGGGGGCATTTAGGTGGCACAATGGATAGAGCACAGGTCCTAGAGTCAGGAGGATTTGAGTTCAGATCCAGACATTTAATAATTCCCTAGCTGTGTGACCCTGGCAAGTCACTTAACCCCATTGTGTTGCAAAAAACAAAACACACACACAAAAAAGGAATCAACTACCCAGCAATACTGAACATACTCTTTCAGGAGAAAAGATGGACAATTAATGGAAATAAGTGACTTTCAAACTTTCCTGATGAAAAGATTAGAAAATTTACTCTTCAAACAGGAGACTCAAGAGATACATAAAAAACTAAACAGGGGAAAAGAAAAAGACTGCAAATCAATAAGATTAAACTGGTTATATCCCAAAATGGTAAGAAGATCCTCATAACTCTTGAAATTGTAACTGTAATCGAGGTAGAATACTGAAGGTATAGACATAAGATGATTTTGATGGAATGATTTTAAAAAGTTAAGACATGTAAAAAGGGGAGGATTGTAATGAGATGGGAGGAAGGAGGAGGCAGAATAGAGTAAATTACATCTCATAAGGAAACACAATAGACCTGTTACAGTAGAGGGTAAAAAAGGAGGGGGGATGAGGGCAGGATGCTTGAATCTTAATTCTCATCAGATTTGACTCAAAGAAGGAATAACATATATATACCTAGTTGGGTTTAGAAATTTATCTTACCCTTCAGGTATTAGAAGGGGAAGGGAGGGAGGGGAAGGGAAGTATGGAATGTTAGAAGGGGGAGAAGAAAAAAGGGGGGAAAGAGAAAGTGAGCAGAAAAGGGAAGGTGGCTAATATAAGGGGGTATGGATTGAGGGAGGTCAGAAGCAAAATACTGGTGAGGAGGGATAGGGTAAAAGGGGGCAAAAGACAAATGGAGTGGAATAGCATGGAGAGTAAAAAAGAGATAGTAATTCTAACTATGAATGTGAATGGGATGAACTCTCTCATGAAATGGAAGCAAATAGCAGAGTAGATTAAAAAATAGAATCCTGGCAGAGCCAAGATGGCAACAGGAGAAGAGCCTCTCTTAGGTGCTCTCACCATAACATTTCAAAAATCATAAAATTATGACTCTAACTAAATTTTTGAGAGACAGAACCCACAGAGGAATCCAGTGAGGCAATTCTCCAGAAAAAGGTAACCTGGAAAATAGTGGAAAGGCTCCTCTCCATGCGGTTAGAGGGGCAGCCCATTAGAGTGAAGGAACTTCAGCCTCCTGGAGGCAGCCCCAGGGTGCCTGGGAGCTGTGGCTCACAGCAGCAGGGACAGTTTCCTGACCTACACCCCAGGAAGCACCAGGCACAACTTGGAAGATCATTGTAGGGAGGGAAACTTTGCCAGAGCTAGCTTGTGAAAACCAGACCTCGGGGCACTCAGAGAGCAGTGGTGGCAGCAGCAGCAGCCCAGATCCAGGAAAAGAAAGCAGGTGGAGCCGGTAAGCAGGGGTCCCAGGCAACTGAGCCTCAAGTGCTCACCCTACCAAAGGTAGGGGACTGGAGAGAGATTTCCTAGGTTTGTCCTCTGTACCTGGAACAGGACTCTGGGGCTCTGACCACATTCAGATCTTGATCAGTCTAGGACCCCCATAGAACAGGATGGCCCCCACCTCAGCCCCATGGCAGAGGGTTACACTTATGGTCATTCACAGACCAGGAGGGAAGACAGAGCTTCACACAGAGATCCTTGTGTGTGTGTGTGTGTGTGTGTGTGTGTGTGTGTGTGTGTGTCCCAATAATACTCAAAAGTTCAGGAAGCACCCCAAAACCAGGCACAGTCTGGGGAAATGAGTAAAAAGAGAAAAAAGAGGAACACCACTGAGAAATACATAGTCTATGATCCCACAAAGGATCAAAATACTCAATCTAAAGATGAGGAGGGGTGGCTAGGTGGTGCAGTGGATAAATCACCGGCCCTGGAGTCAGGAGTACCTGAGTTCAAATCTGGCCTCAGACACTTAATAATCACCTATCTGTGTGGCCTTGGGCAAGCCACTTAACCCCATTTGCCTTGCAAAAACCTAAAAATAAAATAAAATAAAATAAAATAAAATAAAATAAAGATGAGGAAGTACTAGCTTCTGCATCTAAAGATTCCAATAAAAACGAAAATTGGGTTCAGGCTATGAAAGAGCTCAAAAAAGATTTTGAAAATCAAGTAAGGGAGATAGAAGAAAAATTGGGAAAAGAAATGAGAGAGATGCAGGAAAAAACATGAAAAAAAGTCAGCAGCTTAGTCAAGGAGATCCAAAAAAATGTTAAAGAAAATAACATGTTAAAAATCAGCATAAGTCAAATGGATAAAACTGTTCAAAAAGTTATTGAGGAGAAGAATGCCTTAAAAAGCAGAATTGACCAGATGGAAAAAGAGATAAGAAAGCACTCTGAGGGAAAAAATCCTTCAGATCTAGAATGGAGCTAAAGGAAGCTGTTGACTTTATGATAAGTCAAGATACAATACTTCAAAACCAAAAGAATGAAAAATTAGAAGAAAATGTGAAACATCCCATTGAAAAAACAGCTGATCTGGAAAACAGATTCAGGAAAGATCAGTCTGCTGTGCCACTCAGCTACCTTACAGTACATTTAAGAAGAGGGACAGAGTGAAAGGAGGGAGAAAATATAGTATACGGTACTAAGGAGGTATGAATGGAGAAAGTTGTGATCAGCAATGACAACAGTGGAAAAATGTGGAAGTAGCTTTTGTGATGGACTTATCATAAAGAATGTGATCCACCCATGACAGAGCTGGTAGTGTTGGAACACAGACTGAAGCATATTTTTAAAAAAATTTTATTTTTTTTTCTCTTTCCTTTACTTTATTGCTCATGAGGGTATATATTTTTTTGGGAGAAGGGATATTATATTTACTCTTAAACAAGAATATTTTAGTAATGTATTAAAAAACATGATTTGTACAAAAGTAAAAAATAAATATAAAAATTCTCAAGGTGAATATGAGAGAAGTATTTCATTATTTTGAGTGCATTCTAGAAGTATATTATGCACATTCATATGTATATTTAGATGTATGTACATGCATTTCAATTTTTTGTCATAAAACAATTATTGTCAGGATTCACCAGGTACCAGTCAATTTAGTTAAATAGCTAATGTGATTTGAGAGCTATTAATGTGCCCATATTCTGACTGTTCCAAAAGAATAAACTCACATTAAAAATGTAAAATTCTAAAAAAAAAAGAATCTTGTAATATGAATCCTACATTTGACATAGAGAGAGATACAGAGTAAAGATAAAAGGCTGAAGTGACAAAAGCTGCAAAATTAGACCTCATTGAAAGGGAAAAGAAGGAAAACTACATCCTAAAAGGTACCATAAACAGTGAAGTAATTTCAGTACTAAGCATATATACACCAAATGGTATAGCATCTAAATTCTTAGAGCAGAAACTAAGTGAGTTACAGGAAGATAAAGACAGCAAAATTATAGTGCAAGGGGACCTCAACCTCCCTCCCTCAGAATTAGAAAAAATCTAACCATAAAATAAACAAGAAGGCAATTAAGGAGGTGAATAGAATGTTAGAAAATTTAGATATGATAGACCTCTGGAGTACATGGCACCTACACAAAAATGGACCATGTATTAGGGCATTAAAAGCTTTATAATCAAATACAGAAAGGCAGATATATCAAATGCATGCTTTTTTAAGATCATGATGCAATAAAAAAAAAAATCACATGCAATAAAGGGCCACATAGAAATAGACCTAAAATTGGTTGGAAACTAAATAATCTAATTTGAAACAATGAGTGGATCAAACAACAAATCATAGAAAGAATTAATAATTTCTTCAAAGACGATAACAATAAGGAAACAACAAACAAAAATTTGTGGGTTTATAGCCAAATCAGATATTAAGGGAAATTTTATATCTCTAAATGCTTAGATGAATAAATAGAGAAAGAGGAGATTGATGAATTGGGCATGCCACTAAAAATCCTAGAGAAAGAACAAATTCAAAATCTCCAATTAAATACCAAATTAGAGTGAGGCACAGTGGATAGAGCACCAGTGCTGGAGTCAGGCGGACCTGAGTTCAAATCCAGCATCAGACACTTAATAGTTGCCTAGCTGTGTGGGCTTGGGCAAGCCATTTGTCTCCATTGCCTTGCAAAAAAAAACTGAAAATAAATAAATAAATACCAAATTAGAAATTCTGAAAGTCAAAGGGAAATTAATAAAATTGAAAGTAAGAAATCTATTGTACAAATAAATAAAATTAGGTGCTGGTTTCATGAAAAAACACAGTAAGATAGATAAACTTCTGTTTAGTTGATTTTAAAAAAGGAAAGAAAAAATCAAATTACCAATCTCAAAAATGAAAAAGGTGAATTCATTACCAATGAGGAGGAAATTAAAATAATAATTCAGAATTATTTTTCCCAACTGTATGTCAATAAATTTGATAATACAAGTGAAATGAATATTTTAAAAATATATAAATTGTCCAGATTAAAAGAGGAAATTAAATGCTTAAATAACCCCATTTCAGAAAAATTAATGAATAAGCCATCAATGAACTCCCAAAGTAAAATTCTCCAAGACCAGATAGGTTACCAAGTGAATTTTATCAAATATTCAAGGAACAATTAATCCCAACTCTATATAAAACATTTGAAAAAATAGGTGAATAGAGAGAGCTGTCAAATTTCTCTTATGACACCAATCTGGTGCTGATAACTAAACTAAGAAGAGTCAAAATAAAGACCAATTTCCCTAATGCCTATAGATGCAAAATTTTTAAATAAAATATTAGCAAAATGATTACGCAAGTTTTCACTTGGATAATGCACTATGACCAAGTAGGAATTATATCAGGAATGTAGGGTTGATTCAGTATTACAAAAACTATCAGAATAATTAACTACATCAATAACAAATGCAATAGAAATCATATGATTATTTCAAAGATGCTGAAAAGCTTTTTTTTTTAGGGTTTTGCAAGGCAAATGTGGTTAAGTGGCTTGCCCAAGGCCACACAGCTAGGTAATTATTAAGTGTCTGAGGCCGGATTTGAACTCAGGTACTCCTGACTCCAGGACTGGTGCTCTATCCACTGTGCCACCTAGTTGGCCTGCTGAAAAGCTTTTTAAAAATATAGTACCTATTCCTATTTAAAAAAATACTAGAGAGGGCAGCTAGGTGGCGCAGTGGATAAAGCACCAGCCCTGGAGTCAGGAGTACCTGGGTTCAAATCTGCTCTCAGACACTTAATAATTACCTAGCTGTGTGGCCTTGGGCAAGCCACTTAACTCCATTTGCCTTGCCAAAATCTAAAAAAATTAAAAATTAAAAAAATTAAAAAAAAAACTAGAGAACATAGGAATAAATAGAATTTTCCTTAAAATGATAAGCAGTATCTCCCTAAAACCATCAACAAGCATTGTATGTAATGGGGATAATCTAGATGCATTCCCAGTAAGATCAGGGGTAAAATAAAGATGTACAGTATCTCCACTACTATTCAATATTGTATTATAAATGTTATCTTTAACAATAAGAAAAGAGTAAAGACTGACAGATTGCTTTCCGGGGGGGGGGGGAACGTAAGATTGGGGGAAAACTTGTAAAACTCAAATAATATCTTTAATTTAAAAAAACAATAAGAAAAGAAAAAGAAATTGAAGGAATTAGAATAGCTAAAACAGAAACAAAAATTCACTGTTTGCTGATGATATGATGGTATATCTACAGAATCGTGGAAAATCATCTAAAGAACTACTTGAAACAGTAATTTCAGCAAAGATAAGGATATAAAATAAACTCATAAAATCATCATCATTTCAATTTATTACCAATAAAACACAGCAGTAAGAACTAGAACGTGAAATGCCTAATCCTACTGGGTCTATATCCTGAAGAGATCATGAAAAAGGGTAAAAACATAACTTGTACAAAAATATTTATAGCAGCTCTGTTTGTGGTAGCAGAGAATTGGAAATTAAGTGAATGTCCATCAATAGAGAATAATTGAACAAATTTGGTATATGTATGTTATGGAACACTATTGTTCTATTAGAAACCAGGAGGGATGGGAATTCAGAGAAGCCTGGAAAGATTTGCATGACCTGATGCTGAGCAATATGAGCAGAACCAGAAGTCCATGGTACAGTAGCATGGGGTTGATGATCAACCTTAATGGCCTTGCTCAGTTCATCAGTGCAATAATAAGGGACAATTTTAGGTTATCTGCAATGGAGAATAAATGCCATCTGTATCCAAAGAAAGAATTGTGGAATTTAAACAAAGACCAAATATTGAGAGCCGCTCAAGTGAGTTTGGATTAGGAAGTCAGTTATGACTAAAAGACCTTGGCTCTGGTGACCCTAGAGCTGAAGTCTTTCCATGGAACTCTGATTTGATAAGACAACTGCATCATTCATAGCCTTACTTGTTGATAGCCCTGTTCCTGAACTTCTTGACCTGGGTGATATCCTGCTACGTTACATCCTGTCCAAGTTACATAATTATTTTTATCCTGTATGCTAATTTTATGGTTTTTCTGCTATAAAGAACTGTTTGATACTATTAATAAATGGCTTTGCTAGTCATCCTGCTAGCATCCCAACCTGAGTGTACACATGTGTCTTTGCTCTCCTGAGTGGAATTAATCCCCTGGTGGACAGGGGAACTCAACAACCAAAGACTATCACCTTTAATTTTGTTAAAAAATTATCTTATTTATTATGTAAGCTTGCTATCTCTTATATTTTAATTTTTCCTTAAGGATATGATTTTTCTTTCAACACATTCAATTTTGATCAATGTATTGCATGGAAACAATGTGAAGACTATCAGATTGCCTTCTGTGGGGGGGGAGCAAGATTGGGGGGTGGGGGAATTGTACAATTTTTAAAAAATCAATTGCTGGGGCAGCTAGGTGGCACAGTGGATAGAGCACCAGCCCTGGAATCAGGAGGACCTGAGTTCAAATCTGGCCTCAGACACTTAATAATTACTTAGCTGTGTGGCCTTGGGCAAGCCACTTAAACCCATTGCCTTGCAAAAACTAAAACAAACAAACAAACAAACAAATATAAATAGTTTATCATCAAGTTTGCAAACATCTACCAGCTTTTTGAAAATGTTGTAGGAAAAGCATCTGAGGGCAGAGATTTCTAACCAGAGCAACCATTGTTTATTTTTTTTAGGTTTTTTTTTTTTGCAAGGCAATGGGGTTAAGTGGCTTGCCCAAGGCCACACAGCTAGGTAATTAGAAAGTGTCTGAGGCCAGATTTGAACTCAGGTCCTCCTGACTCCAGGGCTGGTGCTCTATCCACTGTGCCACCTAGCCACCCCCACTATTTATATTTGTGATAGAGAGTTCATTTTTCCATTCTTATAAATTTATTGAATAAACTTTCAATTATCCTTGTTTAAAAAAAAGTGAAATGCCATTTAAATAACTGCAGACAACATAAAATACTTGGGAGTCTCCCTGCGGAGGAAAACTCAGAAACTATATGAAAACAACAATAAAACACTTTTCCCACAAATAAAATCAGATCTAAATAATTGAGCAAATATCAATTGTTCATGAGCAGGGTGAGCTAAAATTAAATTACTTATTCAATGTCTTACCAATCAAACTACCAAAAATTATTTTATTGAAAAAATAGTAACTAAATTCATATGGAAGAACAAAAGGTCAAGATAATCATGGGAATTATTAAAAAAAAGTTCAAAGGAAGGTAGCCTAAGAATATCAGATCTAAAATTATATTATAAAGCTTCAAAACTGTTTGGTACTGGCTAAGAAATGGATGGATCAGTGTAGGAGATTAGATGCAAAAGAAACAACAGTAAATGGTTATAGTTACCTGATGTTTGATAAACACAAAGATTTCCACTTCTGGGATAAGAACTCACTCTTTAATAAAAACTGTTGGCAAAACTGGAAGATAGTATGGCAGAAACTATGCAAAGGCCAACATCTCACACCCTATACCAAGATAAGTTCAAGGTCAAAATGGGAATAGGATTTGTACATAAAAGGTGACATCATAAGCCAGTTAGGAGAACAAGGAATAGTTTACCTGTCAAATCTATGGAAAGGGGAGCAGTTATAATCAAAGAAAAGACAGAAAACATTACAAAATACAAAATGGATAATTTTGTTTACATTAAATTGAAGTTTTTGCATTAATAAAACCAAAGAAAACCAAAAGGAAGGCAATAAATTGGGAAACAATTTTATAACTAGTATTTCTGCTAAAGAATTCATTTCTAAAATATATAGAGAATTACGTCAAATTTATAAGAATACAAATCATTCCCCAATTGATAAATGGTCAAAGAAAATGAAAAGGCAATTCTCAGATGAAGAAATTAAAGTTATCTACAGTCATATGAAAAATACTCTAAATCATTATTGATTGGAGAAAAGCACATTAAAACAACTCTGAGGTACCACCTTGTACCTATCAGATTGGCCAATAAGACTTAAAAGGAAAATGATTAATGTTGGAGGGGATGTAGGAAAACCGAGACACTTAATGCATTGCTGGTGGAATTGTGAACTGAACCATCCTTTCTGGAGAGCAATTGGAACTACATCTAAAGGATAATAAAACTGTACAAACCTTTGACTCAGCAATACCACTACTAGTTCTGTATCCAAAAGAGATCACTAAATAGGGTAAAAAAAAAGCTCACATGTATAAAAGTATTTAAAGCAGTTCTTTTTTTGATGGCTAAGATTTGAACATTAAAGGAATGCTCATCATTTAAGGGATGGCTAAACAAGATGTAAAATCTGATTATAATGGAATGTTATTATGATATAAAAAAATTACAAGCAGGATGGTTTCAGAAAAACTTGGGAAGACTTACATGAACTGATGCATAGTGAAGTGAATGAAACCAGGAAAAACATTGTACACAGTGTCAAGATATTAGGAGACACCCTGTTTTCCAGAAATAAAGCCCAGCAAGCAAGCTGTACCCTGATCTTGACATAACAACAACCCTTTGCATTCATGCTGTGAATGATCTCACTCTTTGGCAAAATTCCACATAATTATTGTATTGCTTTCACTAGCACCAGGTCTTTTCTGAGCTCAAACAAAGACTGAACAAGCTCAGACAAGTCCCAGTAATGAAGCCCTGCTATGCCTCAAACTTGTAACAATGTTGTTATTATCCCTCATTGACAGGGTTACAATTCACTGCATAGCTACTAGAATAAATAATGAGATCCACCTACGTCTAAAGTGGGTTCTCCCAAATAGGAGTAGGGCCCCAGTTCATAGGTTCTTGCTTGTAAGCCATTTCCCTCATTTTGAAATTAAACTTCTATTTGATTCTTGACTCTCCTGACTCAGTCTTCTCTGTTCAGTTCTAGTAATCCATGGGTTACAAGTTCTGTTCAGTCTGGTGGACATTAATTGACCATCAGAATTGAGATTGGACACAGAACCAGATTATTGAATTCTTTGGTACAATTGGGAACAGACTTGGCACCTGTTGAGGGCCAGCTCCTGAGAGTGATTTATACATTTCTTTGGGGACTTTTTTCCATCAGAGATATGTATATATTCTTGCTCATTAAATAGATTTGTTGGCTCTCCAGTGAACCCTGACCTGGGACAATCTGTAGGTCTAGAGGTGGTTGTAAAAGGAATTTTTGATAAGAAAGTCTGCAAATTTCAAAAGATAAATATTGAAAATTTACCCAGGAAATTGTGAAGCTGGGTCTCTTTTAACCAGTCATTCCTGAGATAAGTTTTTGTTATAAAAAGTCTGAGTTTCCAAAAATAAATCAGTAGATTTGTATCACTTCCTTGTGTGTATGTTTCATTCAATGTTTGGATGCACACCAGAGCTATCGTGGGCCATAGGCACTACCAGAGATCCATATCTTCTGAGTCTGATCCTTCTCATCTAGTGAATCCTATATCTCTCCCTGCTCTAGTACTCTAAGCACCAGCATTTGTTGAGCTCAACATTCTTTGTGAGGAAAACGCTGGGGTCCTCTAATGACCCAATATATCTTGAATTACTCTGGTAAGGCTATCCTTTCTTTGTTGTTTTCTTGTTATAAGGATATCCTGGGGGCAGCTTGATGGTGCAGTAGACAGAGGATAGACCCTGGAGTAGGAGTACCTGAGTTCAAATATGGCCTCAGACACTTAATAATTACCTAGCTATGTGGCCTTGGGCAAGCCACGTAACCCCATTCGCCTTGCAAAAAAAAAAAAAAACCTATTAAAAAAATAAAAATATACTGTCTTAAACTGTTCACCCCTCTTGATTGGTCCCTCTATGTGCCTCTGTCATTTCTCAAAATGCATACCTCTGTAACTATACACCACTGCTAAAACCAGTTAACACATATCTTGCTCTGTACCTGTGCATTTTATTCTGTTTGTATCTATTTTATTGTTTTTTCTGTGTTTGTGTCTTTGCAAATGTAAAATATCTGTGTATTGTGAGTTAGATTCCATTACCTTGAAAGACTTTAAATTTAACAGTCAGAAAAACTTCTAAGGATTACGGCAAAAGAGTTTAAAATACTGGAAAAGATTAATGAACAATCAATCTTGAAGCAATTGAGAAATAATTTTTACAACTTGTATTTCTGACAAAGGACTTATTTCTAAAATATATAGAGAACTTAGTCAAATTCATGAAAAAACAAGTCATTCCCCAAATGACAAATGGTCAAAGGACCATTTGCTTTTTCTATCCTTATCTAAATTCTATACTTGATATATAAAATTTATGAGGTGGAAACAATGTAAAGACTAACAGACTGCCTTCTGTGGGGGTGGGGAGAGAAGCAAGATTAGGGGAAAAATTGTAAAATTCAAAATAAATAAAAATTAAAAAAACAAAACTGGAAAAAAATTTATGAGGGTTCAACTGCAAAATGAGCCCTTCTGCCTTTTAAAATTATCACAGTGACAATTTTAAAATGGGAAAATAAGTTCACTTCCTTTGCCATAATCAATATGTGTGAATTCCTTAATCCAATTTTGAGAACTTATTACTAAAATATACCCAAAACCTGAAGCTTTACATAGGAGATTACATTGTAAGAAAAAAATTTTGCAAGACACATTTTTTCCTGGAATTTCAGCTTTGGTTGTGTTGGAAATACAGAAATTAAAGTAGATAATCAAAATGCTTAAAAGCATTTTGGTATATTTTGAAGATTTGGGGATTAATCAATAAGGAGCTTAAAGACATCATTTTTAATATGGCAGGTGAGAACTCCTGAGATTTTGTAATTCAAGGAACTCACTCTCTTCTGAAATATTTTAGTAAGTTTTGGGATATCACTGTAGAATTTTTTAAGGGGAAAAGTAAGAAATAAACTTTATAAAAGTTTTAAAAGTAAACAGCAAGATTAATAGCCTCATTGTTCTAGAAAAGTAAAAGAAGGCAGCTAGTTTGGATGTAATCTCAGTCTGAAGAAAAAAATAGGTAAAAAGGTTTACACCTCTAGTTAATCTTTCTTTGGTCAGACACTCTCTACCTCTTATCCTGTTAGGTCCATTTATATCAGATAACAAAATACAGGTGTTGAAAAGAATTCTAGAAAAATATATGGAAATAACTTAAATTCCAGTTGCAGAAATTATTAGCTTTATAATCTTAAATAAATTATCTCAGTTCTGTTTATCCCAGTTTCCTGGGAAAAAATAATAATGGAACCTACCTCCCAGGATTCTTGTGAGGATCAGAATTTTATACTGTATAGTGATTAATGCAGTGACTAACATGTGATAAGCACTAGTTTATTATTATTTCTTTAATTGAATGTAATTATACCAGATCGGATAACTCTAAAGTAGATTTAAAATGTCAAAGGTAATAAGGCCAATGATTTTTTATATAGGATAATTTGGAAATGTAATAGATGTCATCTGAAGATGTTTCATGTTTTAATGCATGATTTTATTTATATTATTATTGTATTTCTAAATTCTCATATTGTGCAGTTTGAGAGACCTTTGTAAAAGAAATGCTGTTAGGCAAAACAACTTTTCTGGAAATAACATGATTGTGCATATATTACCTATATCAGATTACATGCTATCTTGGGTAGAAGGTAAGATAGGGAGAAAAATTTTTTTAAATGAATGTTGAATGCTATATCTACATGTAAGTGTAAAAAATAAAATACTATAATAGATAAAATGTTTTTATCTGAATGCTGTCACACATAAATTGGACTTTTAAAAGGATGTGATTAGAAATAGATATTTGAAACTTAAATATTTAATAAGGTATATTTTGTTATAAAATATTAAATTTACTATAATAGAAATTTTCTTTTGAAATTCTTGGTTATTTTTAAAGTGTATAGTATGATTTAAAGATGTAGCTTCAACATATTAATGATGATTCAACTATCAGACATTTGCTTAAAGTCCCAGAATGTGGATAATTTTAATTTTATAATTAAAGGATAAATGTAATGCTAACAGGTAAATATCAGGAAAGTTGTGGTTAGTGAAATTTTGCTATTTAAGGTAAAAATTTCTGGGATTGTAATTTACTATCATATTGAGCTTTGATTATAGAGATAACTGTCTGGAGTCGATAGTAAAAAGCTACTTTGCTGCAGTTTAGGAAATGTTCAAGGTAGATATCTGTAACTAGGAAAATTTTGGGGGAATGACTTTGTCATATCCCAAGACAGGATTTTTCTGACTCTATTTCTCCATTGTGCTATTTCCTTTCTGAAAAGAAAAATTCTCTTTTCCTACTTTATTAACCTTGTCTTGTTTTGAATACACTGTGACTATATAATTGACCATGTGATATGACTCATGCCTGTAATCAAACAAAGAGACGTTTCTCCCCATTGTGATATATGGCCTTGTTATAAATATGTCTCTCCTTTTCTGTTTATAGCAAATTTCTATAATCAAGAAGTTTTGCAGGTACAATATTAAATTTATTCAATAATAAGATGATACTGGAATATCTCTGAGTTATTGTAATAGGATGCAAGTATAAACACCTTACATTTTTAGCCTGTATTTGAGGTCAAATTATAGTAAATAGATGACATTCTTCTTAGGGGGAAATAATTAGACAAAGTAATAAGATAAAGATGTAATATAAAAAGTTTTCTGAATAAATGGAATAGCAAATTTTGAGAAAGCAACAGAATTAGACTGTTTTCTCTAAGAACTATACAGATATTTTTGATTGGTTTCCAAATTTACCTATCATAGACATTCAGGTCTGGGGTATGTTTCAGTAATAAATTCTCAAAACTGGATTAAGGAATTCACATATATATATATATTGATCATGGTAAAGGAAGTAAACCTATTTTCCCATTTTTAAATTGTCAGTGTGATAATTTTAAAAGGCAGAAGAGCTCATTTTACAGTTGAACCCTAATAAATTTTTCCAGTTTAGTTTTTTAATTTTTATTTATTTTGAATTTTACAATCCCCCCCCACTCCACAGAAGGCAGTCTGTTAATCTTTACATTGCTTCTACCTCATAAATTTTTTAAAAATTATTATATCAGGTATAGGATCTAGATAAGGATAGAAAAAGCAAATGTTTATCAACAGAAATTCTCTGAAGTTTCAAGATCAGAAAACCAAATTTACTAAATTATATTAAGTCAGAATTATCTAGAAACCTCGAGATTTGGAATCAGAGAAGCAGAGCCCCCTATAGAGCTGCTGAAGAAGAGAGTCAATGTCCAAGAAAAGATATCTAGGGAGCAGATGAGACATTTGGAACTCAAAATGTGCTGTCTAAATGAATATTGAGAATGTAGGATACAAGGAAACTTGATTGTGATTATTATTGTATTGATGATAATTATTGAATTGCTTTACTCTTCTGTTTCAAGATATTTATGTTTAATATATTTTAGTGGATATATATCTCCCTTGTCAAGACTAGTTCATTGAGAGCCTTCTAAGTTATTTGATCTGTATTTGACAATGGAATTATGCAATTATGGGAATTGTGATAAAAGCTTATTGCATTGTTTGAACCTAACCGTCCATTACTGGGAAACCAGACTATCTCTATGAACTGTTTAGAGATGCTGACCAAAAACTCCAATCCAAAGATTGATGCAAAGATTTTTCTCACAACTGCCAATTAATCATTTCTAAAGGCCTCTACCAGATCCTTCTGACTACTCCTGCAGCAGTCAAACTTGTAGGTGTAAAGTGGATTATCTGAAGAAAGGCTCTGTTTCTGAGTGGGTGACAGAAATCTCTGGGGACTTTAAGGTTCATATAGAACAGAACCAGAAGTAGCTAACATCCAGATGAAACAACTGTCCCAAAAGTCTGGAAAAGGACTGAAAACACTATTCCAATTTATTTTTTTTCTTCTTCCCTATTTTTTTTATGTGTCCAATCACCAAGATCCCAATTCAAGCATCTGTTGACATTTTCTCCCTCTATATTCTTGGCTTCTCTCTTTTCTGCTTTCAAGCAAACAATAGTTAGACAAAACTATTTGACTCAACATCTTGTCCTGATCCAACTGATCTCTCCCAGCATCTTGACTTATAATTGCCTCTCTTTTTTTCAGTAGATCCCCCTCCCATTGACCAAAAGGGGAAAATGTCAAGATACTAGGAGACATTATTTCCCAAAGCTAAGGCCCAACAAGCAAGCTATGCCCTGATCTTGGCAGAACAATAATCTTTTGCACTTACCCTCTGAATATCTCACCATGGGCAAAATCCCACATAATTATTGTACTGCTTTGACCAGAACCATGTCTTCTCTGAGTTTGATTAGGTACCAGACAAATTCTGATTATGAAACTGCTCTCTATCAAACTTGTCACATTGTTGCTATTACCCCTCGTTTTCAGGGCCACATTTACTGCTTAACCACTAGTATAAATATTGGGATCTGCCTATACTAAAGCAAAGGGGTACATGCATCTAATTTGCTTTTGCTTGTAAAACATTTCCCTCACTTTGAAATTAAACTCGATTTGATTCTGCCTTTCCTGAGTCTAGATTACTCTCTTTAGCTCTGGCCATCACGGGTTAGAGGCTAGTTCAATCTAGTTGACAACAGTAACTAGCAGCAATATTATTTGATGAAGAACTGGGAATGATTCAGCTATTCTCAGTAATACAATGATCCAAGAGAATCCCAAAACAATAATGATGAAACCTATTATCCATCTCCAGAGAAATAGCTGATTTTGTTTGAATACAGAATGAATAATTCTTTTATTTTTTTTGTTCCAGTTTCTTGTACAAAATGACTAATATGGAAATGTTTTATATGACTATACATGTATAAACTATTTCTAATTGTTTCCCATCTCAGAGAGGGGGGAGGGGGAGGAGGGAGTGAGAGAATTTAGAATTCAAAACTTTATATCAATATGTTTTAAAAATCACTCAGATGGGGCAGCTAGGTGGCACACAGTGGATAGCCCCATTTCCTTAAATATATAAAAAAATTTTATGACTCAGATATATATAAAGTATTTTTAAACCAAGTAAAAATAGAATTTAGATTTTTCTGAAAAATAATTCTATTTACAAAATTATCTCAATTAATCGTAAAATTAAATCCAGTTATTGCATACCTCCTTAAATAAAAAAAAAAGGAAAGAAAATTCGGTTTGTTCCAACCAATCAATCAATGAATAAATATTTATTAAGCTTCTATTTTGTGCCAGACTAGAGATACAATAATAAAAATGAAATAGTCAGTGATCTCATGAAACCTACATTCTTTCAAGGAAGATAACACACATATGATATAACTAAAATTTGTACAAAATTTTAAAAGTATGGAGAGAGAAAAACTCTTGAAAGCTGGTGATGGGAGAGATCAAGAAAAGCCTTATATATGGGCGGCTAGGTGGCGCAGTGGATAAAGCACCAGCCTTGGAGTCAGGAGTACCTGGGTTCAAATGCAGTATCAGATATTTAATAATTACCTAGCTGTGTGGCCTTGGGCAAGCCACTTAATCCCATTTGCCTTGCAAAAACCTAAACAAAAAAAAAAGCCTTATATAGAAGGTGATTCTTGGGGAAAAAAAACAAAGGATTTTAAGAAGCACAGTTATGCAAATGTATAGCAATGAGAGATGGAATGTCACATATAAGGAAGGACCAGTAAAAAAAAGATTAGTCTGGCCAAACCAAATAATGTATGAAGGAGAGTAAAGTGTAATTACCTGCAAAAGTAGTTTGAGATCAAGTTGTGAAGAACTTTTAATACCCAATAGAAGGGTTTGCATTTGGTCCTAGGGGAAATAGGAAGCATTAGAGTTTATTGAGTGTCATAGCAAGTCCCTTGCCTTGGGAAAATCATCCTGTTAGCTGTAAGGAGGTTGGATTGAAGACAGGAGAATCTTAGGCTAAGGAGATGTTTAGACAGCTATTTCCATAGTATAGGTAAAAAATCTTCAGGGTCTGAAGTAGAGTGGTGGCCATGAAAATATATAAAAAAGGATAAGAGAGATGTGAGACATGTTGTAGAGATTGGATCAGCAAAATCTGGCAATCAATTTGATATGTAGAATAAGGGAAAGTGAGAGATTAAAGATAACCACATGGTTGAAAAATCTTAGTGATTGGAAGGATAGTGAAGAATAATGATAGAAAAAAAAGAGAAGTTTGGAAGAAGTGAAAGGGAAGATAAGGAATTCTTTTTTGTATATGTTGAGTTAAGAGCCTATCAGATCTAGTTGGAAATACCCAATAGGCAATTGATTACTCCAGCCCAGAACTCAGGAAAGAGACTTGGTTGTAAAGAGACTAGGGTTGTAAAATGAAGATGGTAGTAATGGTGATGATGGTGATGATAACAAATAGCAATCATTTATAGAGTGCTTTATGGTTTATAAAATACTTTACCAATATTATCTTATAAAATCTCATAATAACCTCTGGGTTATTACTATTATTTTCATTTTGCAGATAAGGAAACTGAGACCGATGAAAATTAAGTGATTTTCTAGGGTCATACTACTAGTAAGTCTGAAACTGAATTTGAACTCAGGTCTTCTAGAATCTACACCCAGGGATTCATCTACTGCACTACCAAACTGTCAAAATCTGAGGATCACTTGCTTGGAGATGATAATTAATCACCTCATCATCATAATTAATCATTAAAAAGAGTATAGGAAAGAGAAGAGGGCCCAGGAGGAACAGTATATGAAGATGATCCAACAAAGGAGACCAAGGAAAAGCAATCACACATGTAGAAAGAAAATCAAGATAGATCACTGTCACAAAAAGCAAGGAAAAAGGAGGGAATCTAGGAAAAAGAAGGTGGTCAAATTACTACATAAAGGTAAAGAAGGATTAGGAATGAGAAAAGTCAACATTAATAACTATGAGATCTCCTGAATCAACCAATCAGGGAGAAATATGTATGATATTAAATGTATGATATAAATCTTAACAAAATACTAAGAAAACATGGTCTAGTTTAACAAACAAAAAAATGAAACATTTAGGAAATAATTAAATATGACTCCATATAAGTTATTCTACTCTCTAAGTCTCAAACAAAAGCAGGGAATCATTGAAAAATGTAATATGTGAATATAATAAAATATAATTATATCATACAAAATTTTGAATATGAGGGATTTAGAGAAACATTAGAAAGGTTTGTACAGATTAATCCAAATTTGGGGGGGGGGGGCAGCTAGGTGGTACAGTGCATAGAGTATTGGCCCTGGAGTCAGGAGGACCTGCCTTCAAATCGGCCTCAGGTACATAATACTTACCTAGCTATGTGACCTTAAGCAAGTCACTTGACCCCATATTCTTGCAAAACCCCAAAATCAAAGTAAAACCCAAAAAATCCAAAAAAACAAAAACCAATTATCCAAATGAAGAAAATGAAACCAGAAGAATAATACCCACAATGATTATAATAATATAAACAAATATTGGAAAACAGTCAAATTTGGATGAATTACAATAATCAGTCTTGGACTTGAAAAACAGATAATTGAACACACTTTTCCTCCTTTTGGTAGAGAAATGAGGGATCACAGCAACAGAATGTTATATGACATCACATGGACTTGCCAGTTGATTTTGTTTGCTTTTCTTTGTTAAAAGGAAGGTTCAGTGAGGATTAGACAGTGCAGTGAGTATGTCTAGTAATGATATAGTATATAAAATAAAAGGTATTGATAAAACTTTTAAAATATAAATAAGTAAATGCCAGTTATACTTTAAATCAATTTTCAGGAAAATGTTAGGGCTTATAGTGGAACAAATGCCCTGTAATCCCTACTTCTAGGGAGGCTGAGACCAAGATCTCTTAAACTCTGGATTCTGTACTGAACTAAGTCAATAATTGCACACACTATCTGGTACCAATATGATGAAACTACCAGGTTGCCTTAGGAATGATGAACCAGTTTCTATGTTGATCAGTAATGGAATCGGACCTTGAAGGACTACTTTACTGTGCATCCAGCCTGGGCAAGATGGAAACACCCAATCATAGTGGGGGAAGCTAGACCATAGCAGTTCTTAAAGATAAAAAGTCTTCTAGTGCTTTCAGAAGAAAGCTTGGGTGGGTTGTGGAGAGCAGTGTCTGACCTCTCTCCTTCATTATGAAAACTGATCTTGAATGACTGGCAGCCATCCAGTTTGGTTCTGCAAAACTCCTGTAAACTTCATGGTGTGAAACTTTCTTTTGTTTAACTTGGGTTTCTTGAATGTTGTTATGTGTAGAAGACTCAAAAGGTCAGTTGATCCCTGGAGAGGAAAGTTAGTTCTTGTCCAGAAATTAGCAATTTCTAGTGCTGGTGACCAGGATATGGCATGGGAGTGAAATTGGAATCCAGCCCTTTCCATCCAATGGAATTTCAATAGGATCCCTTTTGACTTCATTGGGTGAACACAAAGTCTTTATCCAGAGTGTCTAGTACACTGTTAAATGTTTTCAGTTCAGAGTATCTTAAATCTAGTATTGTAAGAGAACTTTGAAGTCATCCAATTTCCTCATTTTACAGATGAGGAAAGTGAGACTCAAGGAGAAAAACCCAAGATCACAATAAGGCTAAGAATTAAGATTTGAACTCACATCCTCCAGTTCCAGAACCAGCACTCTTTCCATTATACATTAAGTCCGTAAATAACTCAATAGTATATTGTATCTTAGGCTAACTGTAGAAATAAAGAAAAGGAAAAGTGTTCTAAAAGGGTTCTGTGGTTGGGAGGTGGTTAGAAATCATTTCTTAAAAATACCCTGAGAGCAAGAGGCATTTGTTTTTGCTCCATGTGTTTATTAATTCTCAACTAGCATCCTGAGCTTGAAAGACTAGTGTTTTTGTTGAGTTGGATATCATATTTCATAGGAAAAACAAATAGTTTTCCATAGACCTGTCACTACTCAGAAAAGATCCAGCTCTTTTAGACTTGAGTTGAATTGGGGCTTTTGAGTAGGGGTGAGGGTTAAGACGTTAATGGTGTTTTCAGATGTGGTTCTGGTGTGACTGGTGGAGTTTTTGAGTCAGCTTGTGGATTTCATTCTTTTGTATAGCCACAGAAGTTAGGAGTCATCATAAAAGCTGCCATTTATTTGGTATTTTAAGGTTTACAAAGCTTTAAGCATATTATCTCATTTGATCCTCCCACCAACTCGTGAGGTCAGTGCTATTATGATTTTTTTACAGAGGAGGAAATAGAGAATGAGAGAAATTAAGCAACTTGTCCCTGGTCTAGTCACATGGGTAGTAAATTTCTGTGGTGGGATTTGAGCTAGGTCTTTCCAACTCCAAGATTGACTACTCTAGCCACTATACCATTTTACCAGAATTTAACTAGGAATTAAGTAAAACTGTTTGGATGGGGGCGGGGGGAATGAAGGGGGAAAAAAAAGGAAAAGGTTTAGGGAGATAAAAAGAATTCTTCCACCTACCTCATGCTCAGTGAATATGTTATTTGGCATTAGATGAGATGCAAACAGAGAAGTTATGGTTTCTGGTGTAACTACAAATAGTACAAATAGCCATCCAGGTTGAGGGTTTATTATAATGCCTATTACAAACCTGAGAACTGACAGCCCTCAAGCACAAAGCAATTTTCTGTCCTACTACAGCTGAAATATGTGTACCTCAGTGTCCTATAAATTCTTTCATTTTCCCCAGTAGGTCCATTCCTTCCCAGGCTCTTTATGTGAGAAAAGTTATGCCATTTGAACCAATGACATTGAACTGTGGAGGAACAGAGTTACTCAGAGCAGGTTAATTCATGAAAGTGTTGGACTAATTGTTGGATTTGGCCTTTGGGGATACAATATTTAAACAGCTTTCTTCATTCTGTTCATAAAGATGTGTTAAGAAATATTATAGCCAACATGCTCATTTCATGAGGTTTCCTCCCACATCATGAGCTGACAGAGGACAAAGTTCAATGCCTTGGAATCGATACTGTCACTAAATAGCAACAGTTGGTGGGTGTTGACTAATGGGACATACTGATTAACTCAAGTGATCATTTTCAAACCAATTCATGGAATTCATTATTTAATGACTTTCTGTTGTTATCCATTTTCCCTTACTTTTCTTCCAGAAACTTAATGAAAAGTATTTTTAGAGACAAATACCATCTGTCATTTTGTTAGTATTGAAATATGTTTGAATTGGAATTTGATTGAAATCAGCAGCAGCAGCATTTATGTAAAACTTACTAAGGGTACTAAAACTGTAGGAAGAGCTTTATACTTATTTCATTTAAACCTAACATCAACCCTGGGTAGGTACTATTATCCTCATTTTACAGTTGAAGAAACTGAGGCAGGCAGAGGTTAAGTTACTTGCCCAAGTTCACAGGGCTTGTAAATGTCTAAGGTAGGATTTTAACTCCATCCTTCTTGACTCCAAACCCGGAACTCTTCCCATTATACCCCTTAGTCTCTGGGTAACGGGATGACAGAATATAAGAACTAGAAGAAACCTTAGAGATCAGAGCACCATAGATTTATAGTTGAAAGGATCCTTAAGTCAAGTCCAAACTCCTTATGTTACAGATAAGGAAACTAAGACTCAGAGAATTTAAGAGATTTGACCAAAGTTACATAGATAACAAAAGACATTTAAGGGATATGAACCCTTATTTAAAGGATATGAAGAACCGGGTTCTTCAGCAGTCTTTTCATGGTGTTATACTATCTTCTTTGTAATCCAACTTGATTGTTTTATTGATCTTTATCATCTATATTTACTGGTATATTTTATTTTTAGAGTCTAAAAAAAATCCTAGTTCTAGGGGACCTGTCACTGATATTAACCACCCATATGAGCTTGTACCTTGGGCTATTCGCTTAACTTTTCTGGACCTTGGTTTCCTTATTGAAAAAAATGAGAAAATACAGTTTGACACCCTTTAAGCTTCCTCCCAACTTTAAATCTAGGATATTATAATGTCTAAGAACTTTTCTGACTCTCATTTTCCATAATTCTTTGATAATATCAGCCTCTGAAATTCTCTAATAGTAATTCCCTGAACTTCATTTGATAATGACTCTTCTCCCCACCTGAAATAATACTCCCTAGACCAGAACTCCAGAAACTAAGTTCCCAGTATATGGGGGATTCGGAAATTTCACCCTGTCTTGATTGGTGGGTGAGTGCAAACTCACCTAACCCTATTTATTTATTTATTTATTTATTTATTTATTTGGTTGTTTGTTTTTTTATTTATTTATTTACTATTTATCACAGACCAATTTTTCATACTTCATTCAGCCATTCATGTATGGTCATCTTGTTAACAGCTCCACCGGCCATACAACTGCCATCATCTATATATCTATATATCTATATGCATATATATATATATATTCTCCTTATTGCTTTGCATACAAATAATGACAGTCTCCACAATCCATTGCTATCTTTTTTTCCCCAAATTTATCTCATGTTACTTCCCTCTCTACAGGCCGTGTTCCAAACAAACTAGGCTATTCTCTACCCTCAAAAAGGTCTAATGTTTTCTTACTTTCATTTCATTACTAATGCCATTCCTGAAGACCTTAATGCCCTCCTTTCTTCCCCATCTTTGATGAATTTCTATTCAACATTTAGAGCCTAACTCAGATGCCACTTTTTTGGTAAAGTCTTCCAAATTCATTATCACAATCTTAGTTTTCGAACTTCACAGGATCAAAGAATTTTTGAGTCAGAAGAGTCCTGAGGGGCCATCTAATGCAAACCAAGACCTTCAAGGAAAGGTAGGAAATTTAATAAGCATATAATCTATATCTGAATTGTTGATAAAAGTCTTAAACAACACAAGACCAATCACAGATCACTGAGCTTCTCCACTCAGGATTCCCCATTGTGTTGACATGAAATTATTAACAACTACTCAGTCTGTCAGTTCAACCAATCTATCAATCTATAAAATGGTACTGTTGCTTGAAATCATATTTCTCTATCTTTTCCACAATAATAGCAGGAGATACTTCATTTAAATCTTTGTTAAAATCTATACTTTATCCACAGTATTCTCTTCTGCTAGTTTAATAATCCTGTCAGAAAAAAAATGAGGTTAGTTTGACATGACATATTGATGAAGCTCTTTATAAGCATCACTTCCCTTTTGACATGTTTGCCAACCACCTCTTTAATCTGCTATTCTAGAATTTTGCAAGAGTGAAAGTCAGGGTGGCTAGGTGGCACAATAGATAAAGCACTGGCCCTGGAGTAAGGAGTACCTGGGTTCAAATCCAGTCTCAGACACTTACTAATTACCTAGCTGTGTGGCCTTGGGCAAGCCACTTAACCCCATTTGCCTTGCAAAAACCTCAAAAAAAAAAAAAAAGAAAGTCAAATTCACTATGTGTGTGTGTGTGTATGTGTGTGTGTGTGTGTGTGTGTGTGTGTGTGTGTATAGTATATTCACTATTTCTAGTCTATAATTTACAGTCATTTTCTTTTCCTTTTTTGGACAATATATGCCCTCTTCCCATATTGATATCTCTTCCATTTTCCTGATTTTTCCATTATCCATGGTTGTGACTCAGTCATCACATCTGCTAGTGACTTCAAGCTTCTAGACCAGGATATTGGAATTTATCATGGAAATCCAAATGCTCTCATTATGTCTTTATCTTATGTATCAACTCAATCTTAGTAAACATTTTTTCTATATAAAGGTCATTTTATAAGATCCTACCGAACTCTTAGAACTTTTCTTATCTAGCCTGTTTTCTTTACATTTCTTTTTAGAATTAAATTTGGTTGGTAAGATGTCTATTTACTCACACAACTCTTCAGATAAATATCAATTCTTCTCCACTTTGAAACTGATTGCCATTGCATCTTTGGAATTTTTAGTATCTCTCATTACCTCTGAGTTGAATACCATGAAGTATGTGACTCTATGGGATCCTCTTTGCCTTTCATCTAAGCTCTTTTAAATCAGCTTTCCCAAAGTGTAGAATACAAATCAGATTTTGCCAATATTTTGCCTTACCTTCTCTATCCAAAATTAGAGGCACCAATCCTTCT